>NC_068947.1:21886169-22043396 GCF_026419915.1 Harpia harpyja | reverse complement strand
AGGCTCGCTGCCGGGGACCATTACTACGACGAGGGGCTCGTCTGCCGGGGGACCATTACTACGACGAGGGCTCGGCTGCCGGGGAAACAGTTGTCGACGAGGGCTCGGCTGCCGGGGACCATTACTACGACGAGGGGCTCGGCTGCCGGGGACCATTACTACGACGAGGGCTCGGCTGCCGGGGAAACAATTGTCGACGAGGGCTCGGCTGAGCCGGGGACCATTACTACGACGAGGGCTCGGCTGCCGGGGGACCATTACTACGACGAGGGCTCGGCTGCCGGGGACCATTACTCGACGAGGGCTCGGCTGCCGGGGACCGTTACTACGACGAGGGCTCGGCTGCTGGGGAATGTTACTACGCGAGGGCTCGGCTGTCAGGGACCATTACTACGACGAGGGCTCGGCTGCCGGGGACCGTTACTACGACGAGGGCTCGGCTGCCGGGGACCATTACTCGACGAGGGCTCGGCTGCCGGGGACCGTTACTACGACCAGGGCTCGGCTGCCGGGGACCGTTACTACGACGAGGGCTCGGCTGTCGGGGACCATTACTACGACGAGGGCTCGGCTGCCGGGGACCATTACTACGACGAGGGCTCGGCTGCCGGGGACCGTTACTACGACGAGGTCTCGGCTGCCGGGGACCATTACTACAACGAGGGCTCGGCTGCCGGAGAAAAAATTGTCGACGAGGGCTCGGCTGCCGGGGACCATTACTACGAGGGCTCGGCTGCCGGGGACCATTACTACGACGAGGGCTCGGCTGCCGGGGACCGTTACTACGACGAGGGCTCGGCTGCCGGGGACCATTACTACGACGAGGGCTCGGCTGCCGGGGACCATTACTACGACGAGGGCTCGTCTGCCGGGGACCGTTACTACGACGAGGGCTCGGATGCTGGGGACCGTTACTACGACGAGGGCTCGGCTGCGCGGGGACACAATTGTCGACGAGGGCTCGTCTGCCGGGAACCATTACTACGACGAGGGCTCGGCTGCCGGGGAAACAATTGTCGACGAGGGGCTCGGCTGCCGGGGACCATTACTACGACGAGGGCTCGGCTGCCGGAGAAAAAATTGTCGACGAGGGCTCGGCTGCCGGGGACCATTACTACGACGAGGGCTCGGCTGCCAGGGACCGTTACTACGACGAGTGCTCGGCTGCCGGGGACCATTACTACGACGAGGGCTCGGCTGCCGGGGACCGTTACTACGACGAGGGCTCGGCTGCCGGGGAAACAATTGTCGACAAGGGCTCGGCTGCCGGGGATCATTACTACGACGAGGGCTCGGCTGCCGGGGACCATTACTACGACGAGGGCTCGGCTGCCTGGGACCGTTACTACGACGAGGGGCTCGGCTGCCGGGGACCATTAGTACGACGAGGGGTCGTCTGCCGGGGACCGTTACTACGACGAGGGCTCGGCTGCCGGGGGACCATTACTACGACGAGAGCTCGGCTGCCGGGGAAACAATTGTCCACGAGGGCTCGGCTGCCGGGGACCATTACTATGACGAGGGCTCGGCTGCCGACTACGACGAGGGCTCGGCTGCCGGGGAAAAAATTGTCGACGAGGGCTCGACTGCCGGGGACCATTACTACGACGAGGGCTCGGCTGCCGGGGACCATTACTACGACGAGGGCTCGTCTGCCGGGGACCATTACTACGACGAGGGCTCGGCTGCCGGGGAAACAGTTGTCGACGAGGGCTTGGCTGCGGGACCATTACTACGACGAGGGCTCGGCTGCCGGGGACCATTACTACGACGAGGGCTCGGCTGCCGGGGGAAACAATTGTCGACGAGGGCTCGGCTGCCGGGGACCATTACTACGACGAGGGCTCGGCTGCCGGGGACCATTACTCGACGAGGGCTCGGCTGCCGGGGACCGTTACTACGACGAGGGCTCAGCTGTTGGGGACCATTACTACGACGAGGGCTCGGCTGCCGGGGACCATTACTACGACGAGGGCTCGGCTGCCGGGGGACCGTTACTACGACGAGGGCTCGGCTGCCGGGGACCATTACTCGACGAGGGCTCGGCTGCCGGGGACCGTTACTACGACGAGGGCTCGGCTGCCGGGGACCGTTACTACGACGAGGGCTCGGCTGTCGGGGACCATTACTACGACGAGGGCTCGGCTGCCGGGGACCATTACTACGACGAGGGCTCGGCTGCCGGGGACCGTTACTACGACGAGGTCTCGGCTGCCGGGGACCATTACTACGACGAGGGCTCGGCTGCCGGGGACCATTACTACGACGAGGGCTCGTCTGCCGGGGACCGTTACTACGACGAGGGCTCGGCTGCCGGGGACCATTACTACGACGAGGGCTCGGCTGCCGGGGACCATTACTACGACGAGGGCTCGGCTGCCGGGGAAACAATTGTCGATGAGGGCTCGGCTGCTGGGGACCATTACTACAACGACGGCTCGGCTGCCGGGGAAACAATTGTCGACGAGGGCTCGGCTGCCGGGGGACCATTACTACAACGAGGGCTCGGCTGCCGGAGAAAAAATTGTCGACGAGGGCTCGGCTTCCGGGGACCATTACTACAACGAGGGCTCGGCTGCCGGAGAAAAAATTGTCGACGAGGGCTCGGCTGCCGGGGACCATTACTACGACGAGGGCTCGGCTGCCGGGGGACCATTACTACGACGAGGGCTCGGCTGCCGGGGACCGTTACTACGACGAGGGCTCGGCTGCCGGGGACCATTACTACGACGAGGGCTCGGCTGCCGGGGACCATTACTACGACGAGGGCTCGTCTGCCGGGGACCGTTACTACGACGAGGGCTCTGCTGCCGGGGACCATTACTACGACGAGGGCTCGGCTGCCGGGGACCGTTACTACGAATAGGGCTCGGCTGCCGGGGACCGTTACTACGACGAGGGCTCGGCTGCCGGGGACCATTACTACGGCGAGGGCTCGGCTGCTGGGGACCGTTATTACCACGAGGGCTCGGCTGCCGGGGAGCATTACTACGACGAGGGCTCGGCTGCCGGGGAAAAAATTGTCGACGAGGGCTCGACTGCCGGGGACCGTTACTACGACGAAGGCTCGGCTGCCGGGGACCATTACTACGACGAGGGCTTTGCTACCAGGGACCATTACTACGACGAGGGCTCGTCTGCCGGGGACCGTTACTACGACGAGGGCTCGGCTGCCGGGGACCATTACTACGACGAGGGCTCGGCTGCCGTGGAAACAATTGTCGACGAGGGCTTGGCTGCCGGGGACCATTACTATGACGAGGGCTCGGCTGCCGGGGACCATTACTACGACGAGGGCTCGGCTGCCGGGGACCGTTACTACGACGAGGGCTCGGCTGCCGGGGACCGTTACTACGACGAGGGCTCGGCTGCTGGGGGACCATTACTACGACGAGGGCTCGGCTGCCGGGGACACAATTGTCGACGAGGGGCTCGGCTGCCGGGGGACCATTACTACGACGAGGGCTCGGCTGCCGGGGAAAAAATTGTCGACGAGGGCTCGGCTGCCGGGGGACCATTACTACGACGAGGGCTCGGCTGCCGGAGAAAAAATTGTCGACGAGGGCTCGGCTGCCGGGGACCATTACTACGACGAGGGCTCGGCTGCCAGGGACCGTTACTACGACGAGGGCTCGGCTGCCGGGGACCATTACTACGACGAGGGCTCGGCTGCCGGGGACCGTTACTACGACGAGGGCTCGGCTGCCGGGGAAACAATTGTCGACGAGGGCTCGGCTGCCGGGGATCATTACTACGACGAGGGCTCGGCTGCTGGGGACCATTACTACGACGAGGGCTCGGCTGCCATGGACCGTTACTACGACGAGGGCTCAGCTGCCGGGGACCGTTACTACGACGAGGGCTCAGCTGCCGGGGACCATTACTACGACGAGGGGTCGTCTGCCGGGGACCGTTACTACGACGAGGGCTCGGCTGCCGGGGACCATTACTACGACGAGGGCTCAGCTGCCGGGGAAACAATTGTCCACGAGGGCTCGGCTGCCGGGGACCATTACTATGACGAGGGCTCGGCTGCCGGGGACCATTACTACGACGAGGGCTCGGCTGCCGGGGAAAAAATTGTCGACGAGGGCTCGACTGCCGGGGACCATTACTACGACGAGGGCTCGTCTGCCGGGGACCATTACTACGACGAGGGCTCGGCTGCCGGGGAAACAGTTGTCGACGAGGGCTCGCCTGCTGGGGGACCATTACTACGACGAGGGCTCGGCTGCCGGGGGACCATTACTACGACGAGGGCTCGGCTGCCGGGGAAACAATTGTCGACGAGGGCTCGGCTGCCGGGGACCATTACTACGACGAGGGCTCGGCTGCCGGGGACCATTACTACGACGAGGGGCTCGGCTGCCGGGGACCATTACTCGACGAGGGGCTCGGCTGCCGGGGGACCGTTACTACGACGAGGGCTCGGCTGCTGGGGACCGTTACTACGACGAGGGCTCGGCTGTCGGGGACCATTACTACGACGAGGGCTCGGCTGCCGGGGACCATTACTACGACGAGGGCTCGGCTGCCGGGGACCGTTACTACAACGAGGGCTCGGCTGCCGGGGACCATTACTCGACGAGGGCTCGGCTGCCGGGGGACCGTTACTACGACGAGGGCTCGGCTGCCGGGGACCGTTACTACGACGAGGGCTCGGCTGTCGGGGACCATTACTACGACGAGGGCTCGGCTGCCGGGGGACCATTACTACGACGAGGGCTCGGCTGCCGGGGACCGTTACTACGACGAGGTCTCGGCTGCCGGGGACCATTACTACGACGAGGGCTCGTCTGCCGGGGACCATTACTACGACGAGGGCTCGGCTGCCGGGGAAACAATTGTCGACAAGGGCTCGGCTGCCGGGGACCATTACTACGACGAGGTCTCGGCTGCCAGGGACCATTACTACGACGAGGGCTCGGCTGCCGGGGGACCGTTACTACGACGAGGTCTCGGCTGCCGGGGACCATTACTACGACGAGGGGCTCGGCTGCCGGGGACCATTACTACGACGAGGGCTCGTCTGCCGGGGACCGTTACTACGACGAGGGCTCGGCTGCCGGGGGACCATTACTACGACGAGGGCTCGGCTGCCGGGGACCATTACTACGACGAGGGCTCGGCTGCCGGGGGAAACAATTGTCGACGAGGGCTCGGCTGCTGGGGACCATTACTACAACGACGGCTCGGCTGCCGGGGAAACAATTGTCGACGAGGGCTCGGCTGCCGGGGACCATTACTACAACGAGGGCTCGGCTGCCGGAGAAAAAATTGTCGACGAGGGCTCGGCTGCCGGGGACCATTACTACGACGAGGGCTCGGCTGCCGGAGAAAAAGTTGTCGACGAGGGCTCGGCTGCTGGGGACCATTACTACGACGAGGGCTCGGCTGCCGGGGACCGTTACTACGACGAGGGCTCGGCTGCCGGGGACCATTACTACGACGAGGGCTCGGCTGCCGGGGACCATTACTACGACGAGGGCCTCGTCTGCCGGGGACCGTTACTACGACGAGGGCTCGGCTGCCGGGGACCATTACTACGACGAGGGCTCGGCTGCCGGGGACCGTTACTACGACGAGGGCTCGGCTGCCGGGGGACCGTTACTACGACGAGGTCTCGGCTGCCGGGGACCGTTACTATGACGAGGGCTCGGCTGCCGGGAACCATTACTACGACGAGGGCTCGTCTGCCCGGGACCGTTACTACGACGAGGGCTCGGCTGCCGGGGACCGTTACTACGATGAGGGCTCGGCTGCTGGGGACCGTTATTACCACGAGGGCTCGGCTGCCGGGGAGCATTACTACGACGAGGGCTCGGCTGCCGGGGAAAAAATTGTCGACGAGGGCTCGACTGCCGGGGACCGTTACTACGACGAAGGCTCGGCTGCCGGGGACCATTACTACGACGAGGGCTTTGCTACCAGGGACCATTACTACGACGAGGGCTCGTCTGCCGGGGACCGTTACTACGACGAGGGCTCGGCTGCCGGGGACCGTTATTACGACGAGGGCTCAACTGCCGGGGACCATTACTACGATGAGGGCTCGGCTGCCGGGGACCATTACTACGACGAGGGCTCGGCTGCCGGGGACCATTACTACGACGAGGGCTCGGCTGCCGGGGGAAAAAATTGTCGACGAGGGCTCGACTGCCGGGGACCATTACTACGACGAGGGCTCGGCTGCCGGGGACCATTACTACGACGAGGGCTCGTCTGCCGGGGACCATTACTACGACGAGGGCTCGGCTGCCGGGGGAAACAGTTGTCGACGAGGGCTCGCCTGCCGGGGACCATTACTACGACGAGGGCTCGGCTGCCGGGGACCATTACTACAACGAGGGCTCGGCTGCCGGAGAAAAAATTGTCGACGAGGGCTCGGCTGCCGGGGACCATTACTACGACGAGGGCTCGGCTGCCGGAGAAAAAGTTGTCGACGAGGGCTCGGCTGCTGGGGACCATTACTACGACGAGGCTCGGCTGCCGGGGACCGTTACTACGACGAGGGCTCGGCTGCCGGGGACCATTACTACGACGAGGGCTCGGCTGCCGGGGACCATTACTACGACGAGGGCTCGTCTGCCGGGGACCGTTACTACGACGAGGGCTCGGCTGCCGGGGACCATTACTACGACGAGGGCTCGGCTGCCGGGGACCGTTACTACGACGAGGGCTCGGCTGCCGGGGACCGTTACTACGACGAGGTCTCGGCTGCCGGGGACCGTTACTACGACGAGGGCTCGGCTGCCGGGAACCATTACTACGACGAGGGCTCGTCTGCCCGGGACCGTTACTACGACGAGGGCTCGGCTGCCGGGGACCGTTACTACGATGAGGGCTCGGCTGCTGGGGGACCGTTATTACCACGAGGGCTCGGCTGCCGGGGAGCATTACTACGACGAGGGCTCGGCTGCCGGGGAAAAAATTGTCGACGAGGGCTTGACTGCCGGGGACCGTTACTACGACGAAGGCTCGGCTGCCGGGGACCAATTACTACGACGAGGGCTTTGCTACCATGGACCATTACTACGACGAGGGCTCGTCTGCCGGGGACCGTTACTACGACGAGGGCTCGGCTGCCGGGGACCGTTATTACGACGAGGGCTCAACTGCCGGGGACCATTACTACGATGAGGGCTCGGCTGCCGGGGGACCATTACTACGACGAGGGCTCGGCTGCCGGGGACCATTACTACGACGAGGGCTCGGCTGCCGGGGAAAAAATTGTCGACGAGGGCTCGACTGCCGGGGACCATTACTACGACGAGGGCTCGGCTGCCGGGGACCATTACTACGACGAGGGCTCGTCTGCCGGGGACCATTACTACGACGAGGGCTCGGCTGCCGGGGAAACAGTTGTCGACGAGGGCTCGCCTGCCGGGGACCATTACTACGTCGAGGGCTCGGCTGCCGGGGGACCATTACTACGACGAGGGCTCGGCTGCCGGGGAAACAATTGTCGACGAGGGCTCGGCTGCCGGGGACCATTACTACGACGAGGGCTCGGCTGCCGGGGACCATTACTACGACGAGGGCTCGGCTGCCGGGGACCATTACTCGACGAGGGCTCGGCTGCCGGGGGACCGTTACTACGACGAGGGCTCGGCTGCTGGGGGACCGTTACTACGACGAGGGCTCGGCTGTCGGGGACCATTACTACGACGAGGGCTCGGCTGCCGGGGACCATTACTACGACGAGGGCTCGGCTGCCGGGGACCGTTACTACAACGAGGGCTCGGCTGCCGGGGACCATTACTCGACGAGGGCTCGGCTGCCGGGGACCGTTACTACGACGAGGGCTCGGCTGCCGGGGACCGTTACTACGACGAGGGCTCGGCTGCCGGGGGACCATTACTACGACGAGGGGCTCGGCTGCCGGGGACCATTACTACGACGAGGGCTCGTCTGCCGGGGACCGTTACTACGACGAGGGCTCGGCTGCCGGGGACCATTACTACGACGAGGGCTCGGCTGCCGGGGACCATTACTACGACGAGGGCTCGGCTGCTGGGGAAACAATTGTCGACGAGGGCTCGGCTGCTGGGGACCATTACTACAACGACGGCTCGGCTGCCGGGGAAACAATTGTCGACGAGGGCTCGGCTGCCGGGGACCATTACTACAACGAGGGCTCGGCTGCCGGAGAAAAAATTGTCGACGAGGGCTCGGCTGCCGGGGACCATTACTACGACGAGGGCTCGGCTGCCGGGGACCATTACTACGACGAGGGCTCGGCTGCCGGGGACCGTTACTACGACGAGGGCTCGGCTGCCGGGGACCGTTACTACGATGAGGGCTCGGCTGCCGGGGACCGTTATTACCACGAGGGCTCGGCTGCCGGGGACCATTACTACGACGAGGGCTCGGCTGCCGGGGAAAAAATTGTCGACGAGGGCTCGACTGCCGGGGACCATTACTACGACGAGGGCTCGGCTGCCGGGGACCATTACTACGACGAGGGCTTTGCTACCAGGGACCATTACTACGACGAGGGCTCGTCTGCCGGGGACCGTTACTACGACGAGGGCTCGGCTGCCGGGGACCATTACTACGACGAGGGCTCGGCTGCCGTGGAAACAATTGTCGACGAGGGCTCGGCTGCCGGGGACCATTACTATGACGAGGGCTCGGCTGCCGGGGACCATTACTACGACGAGGGCTTGGCTGCCGGGGACCGTTACTACGACGAGGGCTCGGCTGCCGGGGACCGTTACTACGACGAGGGCTCGGCTGCCGGGGACCATTACTACGACGAGGGCTCGGCTGCCGGGGAAAAAATTGTCGACGAGGGCTCGACTGCCGGGGACCATTACTACGACGAGGGCTCGGCTGCCGGGGAAACAATTGTCGACGAGGGCTCGGCTGCCGGGGACCATTACTACGACGAGTGCTCGGCTGCCCGGGAAAAAATTGTCGACGAGGGCTCGGCTGCCGGGGACCATTACTACGACGAGGGCTCGGCTGCCAGGGACCGTTACTACGACGAGGGCTCGGCTGCCGGGGACCATTACTACGACGAGGGCTCGGCTGCCGGGGACCGTTACTACGACGAGGGCTCGGCTGCCGGGGAAACAATTGTCGACGAGGGCTCGGCTGCCGGGGATCATTACTACGACGAGGGCTCGGCTGCCGGGGACCATTACTACGACGAGGGCTCGGCTGCCTGGGACCGTTACTACGACGAGGGCTCGTCTGCCGGGGACCGTTACTACGACGAGGGCTCGGCTGCCGGGGACCATTACTACGACGAGGGCTCGGCTGCCGGGGGAAACAATTGTCCACGAGGGCTCGGCTGCCGGGGACCATTACTATGACGAGGGCTCGGCTGCCGGGGACCATTACTACGACGAGGGCTTGGCTGCCGGGGACCGTTACTACGACGAGGGCTCGGCTGCCGGGGACCGTTACTACGACGAGGGCTCGGCTGCCGGGGACCACTACTACGACGAGGGCTCGGCTGCCGGGTAAACAATTGTCGACGAGGGCTCGGCTGCCGGGGGACCATTACTACGACGAGGGCTCGGCTGCCGGGGGACCGTTACTACGACGAGGGCTCGGCTGCCGGGGACCATTACAAAGACGAGGGCTCGGCTGCCGGGGACCGTTACTACGACGAGGGCTCGGCTGCCGGGGACCATTACTACGACGAGGGCTCGGCTGCCGGGGACCGTTACTACGATGAGGGCTCGGCTGCCGGGGACCATTACTACGACGAGGGCTCGTCTGCCGGGGACCGTTACTACGACGAGGGCTCGGCTGCCGGGGACCATTACTACGACGAGGGCTCGGCTGCCGGGGAAACAATTGTCGACGAGGGCTCGGCTGCCGGGGACCATTACTACGACGAGGGCTCGGCTGCCGGGGACCATTACTACGACGAGGGCTCGGCTGCCGGGGACCATTACTACGACGAGGGCTTTGCTACCAGGGACCATTACTACGACGAGGGCTCGTCTGCCGGGGACCGTTACTACGACGAGGGCTCGGCTGCCGGGGACCATTACTACGACGAGGGCTCGGCTGCCGTGGAAACAATTGTCGACGAGGGCTCGGCTGCCGGGGGACCATTACTATGACGAGGGCTCGGCTGCCGGGGACCATTACTACGACGAGGGCTTGGCTGCCGGGGACCGTTACTACGACGAGGGCTCGGCTGCCGGGGACCGTTACTACGACGAAGGCTCGGCTGCCGGGGACCATTACTACGACGAGGGCACGGCTGCCGGGTAAACAATTGTCGACGAGGGCTCGACTGCCGGGGACCATTACTACGACGAGGGCTCGGCTGCCGGGGAAACAATTGTCGACGAGGGCTCGGCTGCAGGGGACCATTACTACGACGAGTGCTCGGCTGCCGGGGAAAAAATTGTCGACGAGGGCTCGGCTGCCGGGGACCATTACTACGACGAGGGCTCGGCTGCCAGGGGACCGTTACTACGACGAGGGCTCGGCTGCCGGGGACCATTACTACGACGAGGGCTCGGCTGCCGGGGACCGTTACTACGACGAGGGCTCGGCTGCCGGGGAAACAATTGTCGACGAGGGCTCGGCTGCCGGGGATCATTACTACGACGAGGGCTCGGCTGCCGGGGACCATTACTACGACGAGGGCTCGGCTGCCTGGGACCGTTACTACGACGAGGGCTCGTCTGCCGGGGACCGTTACTACGACGAGGGCTCGGCTGCCGGGGACCATTACTACGACGAGGGGCTCGGCTGCCGGGGAAACAATTGTCCACGAGGGCTCGGCTGCCGGGGACCATTACTATGACGAGGGCTCGGCTGCCGGGGACCATTACTACGACGAGGGCTCGGCTGCCGGGGAAACAATTGTCGACGAGGGCTCGGCTGCCGGGGACCATTACTACGACGAGGGCTCGGCTGCCGGGGACTATTACTACGACGAGGGCTCAGCTGCCGGGGACCGTTACTACGATGAGGGCTCGGCTGCCGGGGACCATTACTACGACGAGGGCTCGGCTGCCGGGGACAATTACTACGAAGAGGGCTCGTCTTCCGGGGACCGTTACTACGACGAGGGCTCGGCTGCCGGGGACCATTACTACGACGAGGGCTCGGCTGCCGGGGACAATTACTACGAAGAGGGCTCGTCTTCCGGGGACCGTTACTACGACGAGGGCTCGGCTGCCGGGGGACCATTACTACGACGAGGGCTCGGCTGCCGGGGAAAGAATTGTCGACGAGGGCTCGGCTGCCGGGGACCATTACTACGACGATGGCTCGGCTGCCGGGGACCATTACTACGACGAGGGCTCGGCTGCCGGGGACCATTACTACGACGAGGGCTCGTCTGCCGGGGACCGTTACTACGACGAGGGCTCGGCTGCCGGGGACCATTACTACGACGAGGGCTCGGCTGCCGGGGACCGTTACTACGATGAGGGCTCGTCTGCCGGGGACCGTTACTACGACGAGGGCTCGGCTGCCGGGGACCATTACTATGACGAGGGCTCGGCTGCCGGGGACACAATTGTCGACGAGGGCTCGGCTGCCGGGGACCATTACTACGACGAGGGCTTGGCTGCCGGGGACCATTACTACGACGAGGGCTCGGCTGCCGGGGACCGTTACTACGACGAGGGCTCGGCTGCCGGGGACACAATTGTCGACGAGGGCTCGGCTGCCGGGGACCATTACTACGACGAGGGCTCGGCTGCCGGGGACCATTACTACGACGAGGGCTCGGCTGCCGGGGACCGTTACTACAACGAGGGCTCGGCTGCCGGGGACCGTTATTACGACGAGGGCTCGGCTGCCGGGGACCGTTACTACGACGAGGGCTCGGCTGCCGGGGACCATTACTACGACGAGGGCTCGGCTGCCGGGGAAAAAATTGTCGACGAGGGCTCGACTGCCGGGGACCATTACTACGACGAGGGGTCGGCTGCCGGGGACCGTTACTACGACGAGGGCTCGGCTGCCGGGGACCATTACTACGACGAGGGCTCGGCTGCCGGGGACCGTTACTACGACGAGGGCTCGGCTGCCGGGGACCATTACTACGACGAGGGCTCGACTGCCGGGGACCATTACTACGACGAGGGTTCAGCTGCCGGGGACCGTTACTACGATGAGGGCTCGGCTGCCGGGGACCATTACTACGACGAGGGCTCGGCTGCCGGGTAAACAATTGTCGACGAGGGCTCGACTGCCGGGGACCATTACTACGACGAGGGCTCGGCTGCCGGGGAAACAATTGTCGACGAGGGCTCGGCTGCAGGGGACCATTACTACGACGAGTGCTCGGCTGCCGGGGAAAAAATTGTCGACGAGGGCTCGGCTGCCGGGGACCATTACTACGACGAGGGCTCGGCTGCCAGGGACCGTTACTACGACGAGGGCTCGGCTGCCGGGGACCATTACTACGACGAGGGCTCGGCTGCCGGGGACCGTTACTACGACGAGGGCTCGGCTGCCGGGGAAACAATTGTCGACGAGGGCTCGGCTGCCGGGGATCATTACTACGACGAGGGCTCGGCTGCCGGGGACCATTACTACGACGAGGGCTCGGCTGCCTGGGACCGTTACTACGACGAGGGCTCGTCTGCCGGGGACCGTTACTACGACGAGGGCTCGGCTGCCGGGGACCATTACTACGACGAGGGCTCGGCTGCCGGGGAAACAATTGTCCACGAGGGCTCGGCTGCCGGGGACCATTACTATGACGAGGGCTCGGCTGCCGGGGACCATTACTACGACGAGGGCTCGGCTGCCGGGGAAACAATTGTCGACGAGGGCTCGGCTGCCGGGGACCATTACTACGACGAGGGCTCGGCTGCCGGGGGACTATTACTACGACGAGGGCTCAGCTGCCGGGGACCGTTACTACGATGAGGGCTCGGCTGCCGGGGACCATTACTACGACGAGGGCTCGGCTGCCGGGGACAATTACTACGAAGAGGGCTCGTCTTCCGGGGACCGTTACTACGACGAGGGCTCGGCTGCCGGGGACCATTACTACGACGAGGGCTCGGCTGCCGGGGACAATTACTACGAAGAGGGCTCGTCTTCCGGGGACCGTTACTACGACGAGGGCTCGGCTGCCGGGGACCATTACTACGACGAGGGCTCGGCTGCCGGGGAAAGAATTGTCGACGAGGGCTCGGCTGCCGGGGACCATTACTACGACGATGGCTCGGCTGCCGGGGACCATTACTACGACGAGGGCTCGGCTGCCGGGGACCATTACTACGACGAGGGCTCGTCTGCCGGGGACCGTTACTACGACGAGGGCTCGGCTGCCGGGGACCATTACTACGACGAGGGCTCGGCTGCCGGGGACCGTTACTACGATGAGGGCTCGTCTGCCGGGGACCGTTACTACGACGAGGGCTCGGCTGCCGGGGACCATTACTATGACGAGGGCTCGGCTGCCGGGGACACAATTGTCGACGAGGGCTCGGCTGCCGGGGACCATTACTACGACGAGGGCTTGGCTGCCGGGGGACCATTACTACGACGAGGGCTCGGCTGCCGGGGACCGTTACTACGACGAGGGCTCGGCTGCCGGGGACACAATTGTCGACGAGGGCTCGGCTGCCGGGGACCATTACTACGACGAGGGCTCGGCTGCCGGGGACCATTACTACGACGAGGGCTCGGCTGCCGGGGACCGTTACTACAACGAGGGCTCGGCTGCCGGGGACCGTTATTACGACGAGGGCTCGGCTGCCGGGGACCGTTACTACGACGAGGGCTCGGCTGCCGGGGACCATTACTACGACGAGGGCTCGGCTGCCGGGGGAAAAAATTGTCGACGAGGGCTCGACTGCCGGGGGACCATTACTACGACGAGGGGTCGGCTGCCGGGGACCGTTACTACGACGAGGGCTCGGCTGCCGGGGACCATTACTACGACGAGGGCTCGGCTGCCGGGGACCGTTACTACGACGAGGGCTCGGCTGCCGGGGACCATTACTACGACGAGGGCTCGACTGCCGGGGACCATTACTACGACGAGGGTTCAGCTGCCGGGGACCGTTACTACGATGAGGGCTCGGCTGCCGGGGACCATTACTACGACGAGGGCTCGGCTGCCGGGTACCATTACTACGAAGAGGGCTCGTCTTCTGGGGACCGTTACTGCGACGAGGGCTCGGCTGCCGGGGACCATTACTACGACGAGGGCTCGGCTGCCGGGGAAACAATTGTCGACGAGGACTCGGCTGCCGGGGACCATTACTACGACGATGGCTCGGCTGCCGGGGACCATTACTACGACGAGGGCTCGGCTGCCGGGGACCGTTACTACGACGAGGGCTCGGCTGCCGGGGACCGTTACTATGACGAGGGCTCGGCTGCCGGGGACCATTACTACGACGAGGGCTCGGCTGCCGGGGACCGTTACTACGACGAGGGCTCGGCTGCCGGGGACCGTTACTACGACGAGGGCTCGGCTGCCGGGGACCATTACTACGACGAGGGCTCGGCTTCCGGGGACCATTACTACAACGAGGGCTCGTCTGCCGGGGACCGTTACTACGACGAGGGCTCGGCTGCCGGGGACCATTACTACGACGAGGGCTCGGCTGCCGGGGGACCGTTACTACGACGAGGGCTCGTCTGCCGGGGACCGTTACTACGACGAGGGCTCGGCTACCGGGGACCATTACTACGACGAGGGCTCGGCTGCCGGGGACACAATTGTCGACGAGGGGCTCGGCTGCCGGGGACCATTACTACGACGAGGGCTCGGCTGCCGGGGACCATTACTACGACGAGGGCTCGGCTGCCGGGGACCGTTACTACGACGAGGGCTCGGCTGCCGGGGACACAATTGTCGACGAGGGCTCGGCTGCCGGGGACCATTACTACGACGAGGGCTCGGGTGCCGGGGACCATTACTACGACGAGGGCTCGGCTGCCGGGGACCGTTACTACGACGAGGGCTCGGCTGCCGGGGACCGTTACTACGATGAGGGCTCGGCTGCCAGGGACCGTTATTACGACGAGGGCTCGGCTGCCGGGGACCATTACTACGACGAGGGCTCGGCTGCCGGGGAAAAAATTGTCGACGAGGGCTCGACTGCCGGGGACCATTACTACGACGAGGGCTCGGCTGCCGGGGACCGTTACTACGACGAGGGCTCGGCTGCCGGGGACCATTACTACGACGAGGGCTCGGCTGCCGGGGACCATTACTACGACGAGGGCTCGGCTGCCGGGGGAAACAATTGTCGACGAGGGCTCGGCTGCCGGGGACCATTACTACGACGAGGGCTCGGCTGCCGGGGACCATTACTACGACGAGGGCTCAGCTGCCGGGGACCGTTACTACGATGAGGGCTCGGCTGCCGGGGGACCATTACTACGACGAGGGCTCGGCTGCCGGGGACCATTACTACGAAGAGGGCTCGTCTTCCGGGGACCGTTACTACGACGAGGGCTCGTCTGCCGGGGACCATTACTACGACGAGGGCTCGGCTGCCGGGGGAAACAATTGTCGACGAGGTCTCGGCTGCCGGGGACCATTACTACGTCGAGGGCTTGGCTGCCGGGGGACCATTACTACGACGAGGGCTCGGCTGCCGGGGACCGTTACTACGACGAGGGCTCGGCTGCCGGGGACACAATTGTCGACGAGGGCTCGGCTGCCGGGGACCATTACTACGACGAGGGCTCGGCTGCCGGGGACCATTACTACGACGAGGGCTCGGCTGCCGGGGACCGTTACTACAACGAGGGCTCGGCTGCCGGGGGACCGTTATTACGACGAGGGCTCGGCTGCCGGGGACCATTACTACGACGAGGGCTCGGCTGTCGGGGAAAAAATTGTCGACGAGGGCTCGACTGCCGGGGACCATTACTACGACGAGGGCTCGGCTGCCGGGGGACCATTACTACGACGAGGGCTCGGCTGCCGTGGACCGTTACTACGACGAGGGCTCGGCTGCCGGGGACCATTACTACGACGAGGGCTCAGCTGCCGGGGACCGTTACTACGATGAGGGCTCGGCTGCCGGGGACCATTACTACGACGAGGGCTCAGCTGCCGGGGGAAACAATTGTCGACGAGGACTCGGCTGCCGGGGACCATTACTACGACGATGGCTCGGCTGCCGGGGACCATTACTACGACGAGGGCTCGGCTGCCGGGGGACCGTTACTACGATGAGGGCTCGGCTGCCGGGGGACCGTTACTACGATGAGGGCTCGGCTGCCGGGGACCGTTATTACCACGAGGGCTCGGCTGCCGGGGACCATTACTACGACGAGGGCTCGGCTGCCGGGGAAAAAATTGTCGACGAGGGCTCGACTGCCGGGGACCATTACTACGACGAGGGCTCGGCTGCCGGGGACCATTACTATGACGAGGGCTTTGCTACCAGGGACCATTACTACGACGAGGGCTCGTCTGCCGGGGACCGTTACTACGACGAGGGCTCGGCTGCCGGGGGACCATTACTACGACGAGGGCTCGGCTGCCGTGGAAACAATTGTCGACGAGGGCTCGGCTGCCGGGGACCATTACTATGACGAGGGCTCGGCTGCCGGGGACCATTACTACGACGAGGGCTCGGCTGCCGGGGACCGTTACTACGACGAGGGCTCGGCTGCCGGGGACCATTACTACGACGAGGGCTCGGCTGCCGGGGACCATTACTACGACGAGGGCTCGGCTGCCGGGGGACCGTTACTACGACGAGGGCTCGGCTGCCGGGGACCGTTACTACGACGAGGGCTCGGCTGCCGGGGACCATTACTACGACGAGGGCTCGGCTGCCGGGGACCGTTACTACGACGAGGGCTCGTCTGCCGGGGACCGTTACTACGACGAGGGCTCGGCTGCCGGGGACCCTTACTACGACGAGGGCTCGGCTGCCGGGGACACAATTGTCGACGAGGGCTCGGCTGCCGGGGACCATTACTACGACGAGGGCTCGGCTGCCGGGGACCATTACTACGACGAGGGCTCGGCTGCCGGGGGACCGTTACTACGACGAGGGGCTCGGCTGCCGGGGACACAATTGTCGACGAGGGCTCGGCTGCCGGGGACCATTACTACGACGAGGGCTCGGGTGCCGGGGACCATTACTACGACGAGGGCTCGGCTGCCGGGGACCGTTACTACGACGAGGGCTCGGCTGCCGGGGACCATTACTACGATGAGGGCTCGGCTGCCGGGGACTGTTATTACGACGAGGGCTCGGCTGCCGGGGACCATTACTACGACGAGGGCTCGGCTGCCGGGGAAAAAATTGTCGACGAGGGCTCGACTGCCGGGGACCATTACTACGACGAGGGCTCGGCTGCCGGGGGACCGTTACTACGACGAGGGGCTCGGCTGCCGGGGACCATTACTACGACGAGGGCTCGGCTGCCGGGGACCGTTACTACGACGAGGGCTCGGCTGCCGGGGACCATTACTACGACGAGGGCTCGGCTGCCGGGGAAACAATTGTCGACGAGGGCTCGGCTGCCGGGGGACCATTACTACGACGAGGGCTCGGCTGCCGGGGACCATTACTACGACAAGGGCTCGGCTGCCGGGGAAACAATTGTCGACGAGGGCTCGGCTGCCGGGGACCATTACTACGACGAGGGGCTCGGCTGCCGGGGACCATTACTACGACGAGGGCTCGGCTGCCGGGGACCGTTACTACGATGAGGGCTCGGCTGCCGGGGACCATTACTACGACGAGGGCTCGGCTGCCGGGGACCATTACTACGAAGAGGGCTCGTCTTCCGGGGACCGTTACTACGACGAGGGCTCGTCTGCCGGGGACCATTACTACGACGAGGGCTCGGCTGCCGGGGGAAACAATTGTCGACAAGGGCTCGGCTGCCGGGGACCATTACTACGACGATGGCTCGGCTGCCGGGGACCATTACTACGACGAGGGCTCGGCTGCCGGGGACCGTTACTACGACGAGGGCTCGGCTGCCGGGGACCGTTACTACGACGAGGGCTCGGCTGCCGGGGACCATTACTACGACGAGGGCTCGGCTGCCGGGGGACCGTTACTACGACGAGGGCTCGGCTGCCGGGGGACCATTACTACGACGAGGGCTCGGCTGCCGGGGACCGTTACTACGACGAGGGCTCGTCTGCCGGGGACCGTTACTACGACGAAGGCTCGGCTGCCCGGGACCATTACTACGACGAGGGCTCGGCTGCCGGGGACACAATTGTCGACGAGGGCTCGGCTGCCGGGGACCATTACTACGACGAGGGCTCGGCTGCCGGGGACCGTTACTACGACGAGGGCTCGGCTGCCGGGGACACAATTGTCGACGAGGGGCTCGGCTGCCGGGGGACCATTACTACGACGAGGGCTCGGCTGCCGGGGACCATTACTACGACGAGGGCTCGGCTGCCGGGGGACCGTTACTACGACGAGGGCTCGGCTGCCGGGGGACCATTACTACGATGAGGGGCTCGGATGCCGGGGACCGTTATTACGACGAGGGCTCGGCTGCCGGGGACCATTACTACGACGAGGGCTCGGCTGCCGGGGAAAAAATTGTCGACGAGGGCTCGACTGCCGGGGACCATTACTACGACGAGGGCTCAGCTGCCGGGGACCGTTACTACGACGAGGGCTCGGCTGCCGGGGACCATTACTACGACGAGGGCTCGGCTGCCGGGGGACCGTTACTACGACGAGGGCTCGGCTGCCGGGGACCATTACTACGACGAGGGCTCGGCTGCCGGGGAAACAATTGTCGACGAGGGCTCGGCTGCCGGGGACCATTACTACGACGAGGGCTCGGCTGCCGGGGACCGTTACTACGACGAGGGCTCGGCTGCCGGGGACCATTACTACGACGAGGGCTCAGCTGCCGGGGACCGTTACTACGATGAGGGCTCGGCTGCCGGGGACCATTACTACGACGAGGGCTCGGCTGCCGGGGACCATTACTACGAAGAGGGCTCGTCTTCCGGGGACCGTTACTACGACGAGGGCTCGTCTGCCGGGGACCATTACTACGACGAGGGCTCGGCTGCCGGGGAAACAATTGTCGACAAGGGCTCGGCTGCCGGGGACCATTACTACGACGATGGCTCGGCTGCCGGGGACCATTACTACGACGAGGGCTCGGCTGCCGGGGACCGTTACTACGACGAGGGCTCGGCTGCCGGGGACCGTTACTACGATGAGGGCTCGGCTGCCGGGGACCGTTCTTACCATGAGGGCTCGGCTGCCGGGGACCATTACTACGACGAGGGCTCGGCTGCCGGGGAAAAAATTGTCGACGAGGGCTCGGCTGCCGGGGACCATTACTACGACGAGGGCTCGGCTGCCGGGGACCATTACTACGACGAGGGCTTTGCTACCAGGGACCATTACTACGACGAGGGCTCGTCTGCCGGGGACCGTTACTTACGACGAGGGCTCGGCTGCCGGGGGACCATTACTACGACGAGGGCTCGGTTGCCGGGGAAACAATTGTCGACGAGGGCTCGGCTGCCGGGGACCATTACTATGACGAGGGCTCGGCTGCCGGGGACCATTACTACAACGAGGGCTCGGCTGCGGGGGACCGTTACTACGACGAGGGCTCGGCTGCCGGGGACCGTTACTACGACGAGGGCTCGGCTGCCGGGGACCGTTACTACGACGAGGACTTGGCTGCCGGGGACACAATTGTCGACGAGGGATCGGCTGCCGGGGACCATTACTACGACGAGGGCTCGGCTGCCGGAGAAAAAATTGTCGACGAGGGCTCGGCTGCCGGGGACCATTACTACGACGAGGGCTCGGCTGCCGGGGAAAAAATTGTCGACGAGGGCTCGGCTGCCGGGGACCATTACTACGACGAGGGCTCGGCTGCCAGGGACCGTTACTACGACGAGGGCTCGGCTGCCGGGGACCATTACTACGACGAGGGCTCGGCTGCCGGGGACCGTTACTACGACGAGGGCTTGGCTGCCGGGGAAACAATTGTCCACGAGGGCTCGTCTGCCGGGGACCGTTACTACGACGAGGGCTCGGCTGCCGGGGACCATTACTACGACGAGGGCTCGGCTGCCGGGGAAACAATTGTCCACGAGGGCTCGGCTGCCGGGGACCATTACTACGACGAGGGCTCGGCTGCCGGGGACCATTACTACGACGAGGGCTCGGCTGCCGGGGACCATTACTACGACGAGGGCTCAGCTGCCGGGGACCGTTACTACGATGAGGGCTCGGCTGCCGGGGACCATTACTACGACGAGGGCTCGGCTGCCGGGGACCATTACTACGAAGAGGGCTCGTCTTCCGGGGACCGTTACTACGACGAGGGCTCGTCTGCCGGGGACCATTACTACGACGAGGGCTCGGCTGCCGGGGAAACAATTGTCGACAAGGGCTCGGCTGCCGGGGACCATTACTACGACGAGGGCTCGGCTGCCGGGGACCATTACTACGACGAGGGCTCGGCTGCCGGGGACCGTTACTACGACGAGGGCTCGGCTGCCGGGGACCGTTACTACGACGAGGGCTCGGCTGCCGGGGACCATTACTACGACGAGGGCTCGGCTGCCGGGGACCATTACTACGACGAGGGCTCGGCTGCCGGGGACCGTTACTACGACGAGGGCTCGGCTGCCGGGGACCATTACTACGACGAGGGCTCGGCTGCCGGGGACCGTTACTACGACGAGGGCTCGTCTGCCGGGGACCGTTACTACGACGAAGGCTCGGCTGCCGGGGACCATTACTACGACGAGGGCTCGGCTGCCGGGGACACAATTGTCGACGAGGGCTCGGCTGCCGGGGACCATTACTACGACGAGGGCTCGGCTGCCGGGGACCGTTACTACGACGAGGGCTCGGCTGCCGGGGACACAATTGTCGACGAGGGCTCGGCTGCCGGGGACCATTACTACGATGAGGGCTCGGGTGCCGGGGACCGTTACTACGACGAGGGCTCGGCTGCCGGGGACCGTTACTACGACGAGGGCTCGGCTGCCGGGGACCATTACTACGATGAGGGCTCGGCTGCCGGGGACCGTTATTACGACGAGGGCTCGGCTGCCGGGGACCATTACTACGACGAGGGCTCGGCTGCCGGGGACCGTTACTACGACGAGGGCTCGGCTGCCGGGGACCATTACTACGACGAGGGCTCGGCTGCCGGGGACCGTTACTACGACGAGGGCTCGGCTGCCGGGGACCATTACTACGACGAGGGCTCGGCTGCCGGGGACCGTTACTACGACGAGGGCTCGTCTGCCGGGGACCGTTACTACGACGAAGGCTCGGCTGCCCGGGACCATTACTACGACGAGGGCTCGGCTGCCGGGGACACAATTGTCGACGAGGGCTCGGCTGCCGGGGACCATTACTACGACGAGGGCTCGGCTGCCGGGGACCATTACTACGACGAGGGCTCGGCTGCCGGGGACCGTTACTACGACGAGGGCTCGGCTGCCGGGGACACAATTGTCGACGAGGGCTCGGCTGCCGGGGACCATTACTACGACGAGGGCTCGGCTGCCGGGGACCATTACTACGACGAGGGCTCGGCTGCCGGGGACTGTTACTACGACGAGGGCTCGGCTGCCGGGGACCATTACTACGATGAGGGCTCGGCTGCCGGGGACCGTTATTACGACGAGGGCTCGGCTGCCGGGGACCATTACTACGACGAGGGCTCGGCTGCCGGGGAAAAAATTGTCGACGAGGGCTCGACTGCCGGGGACCATTACTACGACGAGGGCTCAGCTGCCGGGGACCGTTACTACGACGAGGGCTTGGCTGCCGGGGACCATTACTACGACGAGGGCTCGGCTGCCGGGGACCGTTACTACGACGAGGGCTCGGCTGCCGGGGACCATTACTACGACGAGGGCTCGGCTGCCGGGGAAACAATTGTCGACGAGGGCTCGGCTGCCGGGGACCATTACTACGACGAGGGCTCGGCTGCCGGGGACCATTACTACGACGAGGGCTCGGCTGCCGGGGACCATTACTACGACGAGGGCTCAGCTGCCGGGGACCGTTACTACGATGAGGGCTCGGCTGCCGGGGACCATTACTACGACGAGGGCTCGGCTGCCGGGGGACCATTACTACGAAGAGGGCTCGTCTTCCGGGGACCGTTACTACGACGAGGGCTCGTCTGCCGGGGACCATTACTACGACGAGGGCTCGGCTGCCGGGGGAAACAATTGTCGACAAGGGCTCGGCTGCCGGGGGACCATTACTACGACGATGGCTCGGCTGCCGGGGACCATTACTACGACGAGGGCTCGGCTGCCGGGGACCGTTACTACGACGAGGGCTCGGCTGCCGGGGACCGTTACTACGATGAGGGCTCGGCTGCCGGGGGACCGTTATTACCATGAGGGCTCGGCTGCCGGGGACCATTACTACGACGAGGGCTCGGCTGCCGGGGAAAAAATTGTCGACGAGGGCTCGGCTGCCGGGGACCATTACTACGACGAGGGCTCGGCTGCCGGGGACCATTACTACGACGAGGGCTTTGCTACCAGGGACCATTACTACGACGAGGGCTCGTCTGCCGGGGACCGTTACTACGACGAGGGCTCGGCTGCCGGGGACCATTACTACGACGAGGGCTCGGTTGCCGGGGAAACAATTGTCGACGAGGGCTCGGCTGCCGGGGACCATTACTATGACGAGGGCTCGGCTGCCGGGGACCATTACTACAACGAGGGCTCGGCTGCGGGGGACCGTTACTACGACGAGGGCTCGGCTGCCGGGGACCGTTACTACGACGAGGGCTCGTCTGCCGGGGACCGTTACTACGACGAGGACTTGGCTGCCGGGGACACAATTGTCGACGAGGGATCGGCTGCCGGGGACCATTACTACGACGAGGGCTCGGCTGCCGGAGAAAAAATTGTCGACGAGGGCTCGGCTGCCGGGGACCATTACTACGACGAGGGCTCGGCTGCCGGGGAAAAAATTGTCGACGAGGGCTCGGCTGCCGGGGACCATTACTACGACGAGGGCTCGGCTGCCAGGGACCGTTACTACGACGAGGGCTCGGCTGCCGGGGACCATTACTACGACGAGGGCTCGGCTGCCGGGGACCGTTACTACGACGAGGGCTTGGCTGCCGGGGAAACAATTGTCCACGAGGGCTCGTCTGCCGGGGACCGTTACTACGACGAGGGCTCGGCTGCCGGGGACCATTACTACGACGAGGGCTCGGCTGCTGGGGAAACAATTGTCCACGAGGGCTCGGCTGCCGGGGACCATTACTACGACGAGGGCTCGGCTGCCGGGGACCATTACTACGACGAGGGCTCGGCTGCCGGGGACCGTTACTACGATGAGGGCTCGGCTGCCGGGGACCATTACTACGACGAGGGCTCGGCTGCCGGGGACCATTACTACGAAGAGGGCTCGTCTTCCGGGGACCGTTACTACGACGAGGGCTCGTCTGCCGGGGACCATTACTACGACGAGGGCTCGGCTGCCGGGGAAACAATTGTCGACAAGGGCTCGGCTGCCGGGGACCATTACTACGACGAGGGCTCGGCTGCCGGGGACCATTACTACGCCGAGGGCTCGGCTGCCGGGGACCGTTACTACGACGAGGGCTCGGCTGCCGGGGACCATTACTACGACGAGGGCTCGGCTGCCGGGGACCGTTACTACGACGAGGGCTCGTCTGCCGGGGACCGTTACTACGACGAAGGCTCGGCTGCCGGGGACCATTACTACGACGAGGGCTCGGCTGCCGGGGACACAATTGTCGACGAGGGCTCGGCTGCCGGGGACCATTACTACGACGAGGGCTCGGCTGCCGGGGACCGTTACTACGACGAGGGCTCGGCTGCCGGGGACCATTACTACGACGAGGGCTCGGCTGCCGGGGACCATTACTACGACGAGGGCTCGGCTGCCGGGGACCGTTACTACGACGAGGGCTCGGCTGCCGGGGGACCATTACTACGACGAGGGCTCGGCTGCCGGGGACCGTTACTACGACGAGGGCTCGTCTGCCGGGGACCGTTACTACGACGAAGGCTCGGCTGCCGGGGACCATTACTACGACGAGGGCTCGGCTGCCGGGGACACAATTGTCGACGAGGGCTCGGCTGCCGGGGACCATTACTACGACGAGGGCTCGGCTGCCGGGGACCGTTACTACGACGAGGGCTCGGCTGCCGGGGACACAATTGTCGACGAGGGCTCGGCTGCCGGGGACCATTACTACGATGAGGGCTCGGGTGCCGGGGACCGTTACTACGACGAGGGCTCGGCTGCCGGGGACCGTTACTACGACGAGGGCTCGGCTGCCGGGGACCATTACTACGATGAGGGCTCGGCTGCCGGGGACCGTTATTACGACGAGGGCTCGGCTGCCGGGGACCATTACTACGACGAGGGCTCGGCTGCCGGGGACCGTTACTACGACGAGGGCTCGGCTGCCGGGGACCATTACTACGACGAGGGCTCGGCTGCCGGGGACCGTTACTACGACGAGGGCTCGGCTGCCGGGGACCATTACTACGACGAGGGCTCGGCTGCCGGGGACCGTTACTACGACGAGGGCTCGTCTGCCGGGGACCGTTACTACGACGAAGGCTCGGCTGCCCGGGACCATTACTACGACGAGGGCTCGGCTGCCGGGGACACAATTGTCGACGAGGGCTCGGCTGCCGGGGACCATTACTACGACGAGGGCTCGGCTGCCGGGGACCATTACTACGACGAGGGCTCGGCTGCCGGGGACCGTTACTACGACGAGGGCTCGGCTGCCGGGGACACAATTGTCGACGAGGGCTCGGCTGCCGGGGACCATTACTACGACGAGGGCTCGGCTGCCGGGGACCATTACTACGACGAGGGCTCGGCTGCCGGGGACTGTTACTACGACGAGGGCTCGGCTGCCGGGGACCATTACTACGATGAGGGCTCGGCTGCCGGGGACCGTTATTACGACGAGGGCTCGGCTGCCGGGGACCATTACTACGACGAGGGCTCGGCTGCCGGGGAAAAAATTGTCGACGAGGGCTCGACTGCCGGGGACCATTACTACGACGAGGGCTCAGCTGCCGGGGACCGTTACTACGACGAGGGCTTGGCTGCCGGGGACCATTACTACGACGAGGGCTCGGCTGCCGGGGACCGTTACTACGACGAGGGCTCGGCTGCCGGGGACCATTACTACGACGAGGGCTCGGCTGCCGGGGAAACAATTGTCGACGAGGGCTCGGCTGCCGGGGACCATTACTACGACGAGGGCTCGGCTGCCGGGGACCATTACTACGACGAGGGCTCGGCTGCCGGGGACCATTACTACGACGAGGGCTCAGCTGCCGGGGACCGTTACTACGATGAGGGCTCGGCTGCCGGGGACCATTACTACGACGAGGGCTCGGCTGCCGGGGACCATTACTACGAAGAGGGCTCGTCTTCCGGGGACCGTTACTACGACGAGGGCTCGTCTGCCGGGGACCATTACTACGACGAGGGCTCGGCTGCCGGGGAAACAATTGTCGACAAGGGCTCGGCTGCCGGGGACCATTACTACGACGATGGCTCGGCTGCCGGGGACCATTACTACGACGAGGGCTCGGCTGCCGGGGACCGTTACTACGACGAGGGCTCGGCTGCCGGGGACCGTTACTACGATGAGGGCTCGGCTGCCGGGGACCGTTATTACCATGAGGGCTCGGCTGCCGGGGACCATTACTACGACGAGGGCTCGGCTGCCGGGGAAAAAATTGTCGACGAGGGCTCGGCTGCCGGGGACCATTACTACGACGAGGGCTCGGCTGCCGGGGACCATTACTACGACGAGGGCTTTGCTACCAGGGACCATTACTACGACGAGGGCTCGTCTGCCGGGGACCGTTACTACGACGAGGGCTCGGCTGCCGGGGACCATTACTACGACGAGGGCTCGGTTGCCGGGGAAACAATTGTCGACGAGGGCTCGGCTGCCGGGGACCATTACTATGACGAGGGCTCGGCTGCCGGGGACCATTACTACAACGAGGGCTCGGCTGCGGGGGACCGTTACTACGACGAGGGCTCGGCTGCCGGGGACCGTTACTACGACGAGGGCTCGGCTGCCGGGGACCGTTACTACGACGAGGACTTGGCTGCCGGGGACACAATTGTCGACGAGGGATCGGCTGCCGGGGACCATTACTACGACGAGGGCTCGGCTGCCGGAGAAAAAATTGTCGACGAGGGCTCGGCTGCCGGGGACCATTACTACGACGAGGGCTCGGCTGCCGGGGAAAAAATTGTCGACGAGGGCTCGGCTGCCGGGGACCATTACTACGACGAGGGCTCGGCTGCCAGGGACCGTTACTACGACGAGGGCTCGGCTGCCGGGGACCATTACTACGACGAGGGCTCGGCTGCCGGGGGACCGTTACTACGACGAGGGCTTGGCTGCCGGGGAAACAATTGTCCACGAGGGCTCGTCTGCCGGGGACCGTTACTACGACGAGGGCTCGGCTGCCGGGGACCATTACTACGACGAGGGCTCGGCTGCTGGGGAAACAATTGTCCACGAGGGCTCGGCTGCCGGGGACCATTACTACGACGAGGGCTCGGCTGCCGGGGACCATTACTACGACGAGGGCTCGGCTGCCGGGGACCATTACTACGACGAGGGCTCAGCTGCCGGGGACCGTTACTACGATGAGGGCTCGGCTGCCGGGGACCATTACTACGACGAGGGCTCGGCTGCCGGGGACCATTACTACGAAGAGGGCTCGTCTTCCGGGGACCGTTACTACGACGAGGGCTCGTCTGCCGGGGACCATTACTACGACGAGGGCTCGGCTGCCGGGGAAACAATTGTCGACAAGGGCTCGGCTGCCGGGGACCATTACTACGACGAGGGCTCGGCTGCCGGGGACCATTACTACGACGAGGGCTCGGCTGCCGGGGACCGTTACTACGACGAGGGCTCGGCTGCCGGGGACCGTTACTACGACGAGGGCTCGGCTGCCGGGGACCATTACTACGACGAGGGCTCGGCTGCCGGGGACCGTTACTACGACGAGGGCTCGGCTGCCGGGGACCATTACTACGACGAGGGCTCGGCTGCCGGGGACCGTTACTACGACGAGGGCTCGTCTGCCGGGGACCGTTACTACGACGAAGGCTCGGCTGCCGGGGACCATTACTACGACGAGGGCTCGGCTGCCGGGGACACAATTGTCGACGAGGGCTCGGCTGCCGGGGACCATTACTACGACGAGGGCTCGGCTGCCGGGCACCGTTACTACGACGAGGGCTCGGCTGCCGGGGACACAATTGTCGACGAGGGCTCGGCTGCCGGGGACCATTACTACGACGAGGGCTCGGGTGCCGGGGACCGTTACTACGACGAGGGCTCGGCTGCCGGGGACCGTTACTACGACGAGGGCTCGGCTGCCGGGGACCATTACTACGATGAGGGCTCGGCTGCCGGGGACCGTTATTACGACGAGGGCTCGGCTGCCGGGGACCATTACTACGACGAGGGCTCGGCTGCCGGGGAAAAAATTGTCGACGAGGGCTCGACTGCCGGGGACCATTACTACGACGAGGGCTCGGCTGCCGGGGACCGTTACTACGACGAGGGCTCGGCTGCCGGGGACCATTACTACGACGAGGGCTCGGCTGCCGGGGACCGTTACTACGACGAGGGCTCGGCTGCCGGGGACCATTACTACGACGAGGGCTCGGCTGCCGGGGAAACAATTGTCGACGAGGGCTCGGCTGCCGGGGACCATTACTACGACGAGGGCTCGGCTGCCGGGGACCATTACTACGACGAGGGCTCGGCTGCCGGGGACCATTACTACGACGAGGGCTCAGCTGCCGGGGACCGTTACTACGATGAGGGCTCGGCTGCCGGGGACCATTACTACGACGAGGGCTCGGCTGCCGGGGACCATTACTACGAAGAGGGCTCGTCTTCCGGGGACCGTTACTACGACGAGGGCTCGTCTGCCGGGGACCATTACTACGACGAGGGCTCGGCTGCCGGGGAAACAATTGTCGACAAGGGCTCGGCTGCCGGGGACCATTACTACGATGATGGCTCGGCTGCCGGGGACCATTACTACGACGAGGGCTCGGCTGCCGGGGACCGTTACTACGACGAGGGCTCGGCTGCCGGGGACCGTTACTACGATGAGGGCTCGGCTGCCGGGGACCGTTATTACCACGAGGGCTCGGCTGCCGGGGACCATTACTACGACGAGGGCTCGGCTGCCGGGGAAAAAATTGTCGACGAGGGCTCGGCTGCCGGGGACCATTACTACGACGAGGGCTCGGCTGCCGGGGAAAAAATTGTCGACGAGGGCTCGGCTGCCGGGGACCATTACTACGACGAGGGCTCGGCTGCCAGGGACCGTTACTACGACGAGGGCTCGGCTGCCGGGGACCATTACTACGACGAGGGCTCGGCTGCCGGGGACCGTTACTACGACGAGGGCTTGGCTGCCGGGGAAACAATTGTCCACGAGGGCTCGTCTGCCGGGGACCGTTACTACGACGAGGGCTCGGCTGCCGGGGACCGTTATTACCACGAGGGCTCGGCTGCCGGGGACCATTACTACGACGAGGGCTCGGCTGCCGGGGACCATTACTACGACGAGGGCTTTGCTACCAGGGACCATTACTACGACGAGGGCTCGTCTGCCAGGGACCGTTACTACGACGAGGGCTCGGCTGCCGGGGACCATTACTACGACGAGGGCTCGGTTGCCGGGGAAACAATTGTCGACGAGGGCTCGGCTGCCGGGGACCATTACTATGACGAGGGCTCGGCTGCCGGGGACCATTACTACAACGAGGGCTCGGTTGCGGGGGACCGTTACTACGACGAGGGCTCGGCTGCCGGGGACCGTTACTACGACGAGGGCTCGGCTGCCGGGGACCGTTACTACGACGAGGACTTGGCTGCCGGGGACACAATTGTCGACGAGGGATCGGCTGCCGGGGACCATTACTACGACGAGGGCTCGGCTGCCGGAGAAAAAATTGTCGACGAGGGCTCGGCTGCCGGGGACCATTACTACGACGAGGGCTCGGCTGCCGGGGAAAAAATTGTCGACGAGGGCTCGGCTGCCGGGGACCATTACTACGACGAGGGCTCGGCTGCCAGGGACCGTTACTACGACGAGGGCTCGGCTGCCGGGGACCATTACTACGACGAGGGCTCGGCTGCCGGGGACCGTTACTACGACGAGGGCTTGGCTGCCGGGGAAACAATTGTCCACGAGGGCTCGTCTGCCGGGGACCGTTACTACGACGAGGGCTCGGCTGCCGGGGACCATTACTACGACGAGGGCTCGGCTGCCGGGGAAACAATTGTCCACGAGGGCTCGGCTGCCGGGGACCATTACTACGACGAGGGCTCGGCTGCCGGGGACCATTACTACGACGAGGGCTTGGCTGCCGGGGACCATTACTACGACGAGGGCTCGGCTGCCGGGGACCGTTACTACGACGAGGGCTCGGCTGCCGGGGAAACAATTGTCGACGAGGTCTCGGCTGCCGGGGACCATTACTACGACGAGGGCTCGGCTGCCGGGGACCATTACTACGACGAGGGCTCGTCTGCCGGGGACCATTACTACGACGAGGGCTCGGCTGCCGGGGACCATTACTACGACGAGCGCTCGGCTGCCGGGGACCGTTACTACGACGAGGGCTCGTCTGCCGGGGACCGTTACAAAGACGAGGGCTCGGCTACCGGGGACCATTACTACGACGAGGGCTCGGCTGCCGGGGACACAATTGTCGACGAGGGCTCGGCTGCCGTGGACCATTACTACGACGAGGGCTCGGCTGCCGGGGACCGTTACTACGACGAGGGCTCGGCTGCCGGGGACACAATTGTCGACGAGGGCTCGGCTGCCGGGGACCATTACTACGACGAGGGCTCGGGTGCCGGGGACCATTACTACGACGAGGGCTCGGCTGCCGGGGACCGTTACTACGACGAGGGCTCGGCTGCCGGGGACCGTTACTACGATGAGGGCTCGGCTGCCGGGGACCGTTATTACGACGAGGGCTCGTCTGCCGGGGACCATTACTACGACGAGGGCTCGGCTGCCGGGGAAAAAATTGTCGACGAGGGCTCGACTGCCGGGGGACCATTACTACGACGAGGGCTCGGCTGCCGGGGACCGTTACTACGACGAGGGCTCGGCTGCCGGGGACCATTACTACGACGAGGGCTCGGCTGCCGGGGACCGTTACTACGACGAGGGCTCGGCTGCCGGGGACCATTAGTACGACGAGGGCTCGGCTGCCGGGGGAAACAATTGTCGACGAGGGCTCGGCTGCCGGGGACCATTACTACGACGAGGGCTCGGCTGCCGGGGACCATTACTACGACGAGGGCTCGGCTGCCGGGGACCATTACTACGACGAGGGCTCAGCTGCCGGGGACCGTTACTATGATGAGGGCTCGGCTGCCGGGGACCATTACTACGACGAGGGCTCGGCTGCCGGGGACCATTACTACGAAGAGGGCTCGTCTTCCGGGGACCGTTACTACGACGAGGGCTCGTCTGCCGGGGACCATTACTACGACGAGGGCTCGGCTGCCGGGGAAACAATTGTCGACGAGGGCTCGGCTGCCGGGGACCATTACTACGACGAGGGCTCGGCTGCCGGGGACCATTACTACGACGAGGGCTCGGCTGCCGGGGACCGTTACTACGACGAGGGCTCGGCTGCCGGGGACACAATTGTCGACGAGGGCTCGGCTGCCGGGGACCATTACTACGACGAGGGCTCGGCTGCCGGGGACCATTACTACGACGAGGGCTCGGCTGCCGGGGACCGTTACTACAACGAGGGCTCGGCTGCCGGGGACCGTTATTACGACGAGGGCTCGGCTGCCGGGGACCATTACTACGACGAGGGCTCGGCTGCCGGGGAAAAAATTGTCGACGAGGGCTCGACTGCCGGGGACCATTACTACGACGAGGGCTCGGCTGCCGGGGACCGTTACTACGACGAGGGCTCGGCTGCCGGGGACCATTACTACGACGAGGGCTCGGCTGCCGTGGACCGTTACTACGACGAGGGCTCGGCTGCCGGGGACCATTACTACGACGAGGGCTCGGCTGCCGGGGACCATTACTACGACGAGGGCTCAGCTGCCGGGGACCGTTACTACGATGAGGGCTCGGCTGCCGGGGACCATTACTACGACGAGGGCTCGGCTGCCGGGGACCATTACTACGAAGAGGGCTCATCTTCTGGGGACCGTTACTACGACGAGGGCTCGGCTGCCGGGGAAACAATTGTCGACGAGGACTCGGCTGCCGGGGACCATTACTACGACGATGGCTCGGCTGCCGGGGACCATTACTACGACGAGGGCTCGGCTGCCGGGGACCGTTACTACGACGAGGGCTCGGCTGCCGGGGACCGTTACTACGATGAGGGCTCGGCTGCCGGGGACCGTTATTACCACGAGGGCTCGGCTGCCGGGGACCATTACTACGACGAGGGCTCGGCTGCCGGGGAAAAAATTGTCGACGAGGGCTCGACTGCCGGGGACCATTACTACGACGAGGGCTCGGCTGCCGGGGACCATTACTATGACGAGGGCTTTGCTACCAGGGACCATTACTACGACGAGGGCTCGTCTGCCGGGGACCGTTACTACGACGAGGGCTCGGCTGCCGGGGACCATTACTACGACGAGGGCTCGGCTGCCGTGGAAACAATTGTCGACGAGGGCTCGGCTGCCGGGGACCATTACTACGACGAGGGCTCGGCTGCCGGGGACCGTTACTACGACGAGGGCTCGGCTGCCGGGGACCGTTACTACGACGAGGTCTCGGCTGCCGGGGACCATTACTACGACGAGGGCTCGGCTGCCGGGGACCGTTACTACGACGAGGGCTCGGCTGCCGGGGAAACAATTGTAAACGAGGGCTCGGCTGCCGGGGGACCGTTACTACGACGAGGGCTCGTCTGCCGGGGACCGTTACTACGACGAGGGCTCGGCTGCCGGGGGACCATTACTACGACGAGGGCTCGGCTGCCGGGGACACAATTGTCGACGAGGGCTCGGCTGCCGGGGACCATTACTACGACGAGGGCTCGTCTGCCGGGGACCGTTACTACGACGAGGGCTCGGCTGCCGGGGACCGTTACTACGACGAGGGCTCGGCTGCCGGGGACACAATTGTCGACGAGGGCTCGGCTGCCGGGGACCATTACTACGACGAGGGCTCGGGTGCCTGGGACCATTACTACGACGAGGGCTCGGCTGCCGGGGACCGTTACTACGACGAGGGCTCGGCTGCCGGGGACCGTTACTACGATGAGGGCTCGGCTGCCGGGGACCGTTATTACGACGAGGGCTCGGCTGCCGGGGACCATTACTACGACGAGGGCTCGGCTGCCGGGGAAAAAATTGTCGACGAGGGCTCGGCTGCCGGGGACCATTACTACGACGAGGGCTCGGCTGCCGGGGACCATTACTACGACGAGGGCTCAGCTGCCGGGGACCGTTACTACGATGAGGGCTCGGCTGCCGGGGGACCATTACTACGACGAGGGCTCGGCTGCCGGGGACCATTACTACAAAGAGGGCTCGTCTTCCGGGGACCGTTACTACGACGAGGGCTCGTCTGCCGGGGACCATTACTACGACGAGGGCTCGGCTGCCGGGGAAACAATTGTCGACGAGGGCTCGGCTTCCGGGGACCATTACTACGACGAGGGCTCGGCTGCCGGGGACCATTACTACGACGAGGGCTCGGCTGCCGGGGACCGTTACTACGACGAGGGCTCGGCTGCCGGGGACCGTTACTACGATGAGGGCTCGGCTGCCGGGGACCGTTATTACCACGAGGGCTCGGCTGCCGGGGACCAATACTACGACGAGGGCTCGGCTGCCGGGGAAAAAATTGTCGACGAGGGCTCGACTGCCGGGGACCATTACTACGACGAGGGCTCGGCTGCCGGGGACCATTACTACGACGAGGGCTTTGCTACCAGGGACCATTACTACGACGAGGGCTCGTCTGCCGGGGACCGTTACTACGACGAGGGCTCGGCTGCCGGGGACCATTACTACGACGAGGGCTCGGCTGCCGGGGAAACAATTGTCGACGAGGCTCGGCTGCCGGGGACCATTACTATGACGAGGGCTCGGCTGCCGGGGACCATTACTACGACGAGGGCTCGGCTGCCGGGGACCGTTACTACGACGAGGGCTCGGCTGCCGGGGACCGTTACTACGACGAGGGCTCGGCTGCCGGGGACCGTTACTACGACGAGGGCTCGGCTGCCGGGGACCATTACTACGACGAGGGCTCGGCTGCCGGGGACACAATTGTCGACGAGGGCTCGGCTGCCGGGGACCGTTACTACGACGAGGGCTCGTCTGCCGGGGACCGTTACTACGACGAGGGCTTGGCTGCCGGGGACCATTACTACGACGAGGGCTCGGCTGCCGGGGACCGTTACTACGACGAGGGCTCGGCTGCCGGGACCGTTACTACGACGAGGGCTCGGCTGCCGGGGACCATTACTACGACGAGGGCTCGGCTGCCAGGGACCATTACTACGACGAGGGCTCGGCTGCCGGGGAAACAATTGTCGACGAGGGCTCGGCTGCCGGGGACCATTACTACGACGAGGGGCTCGGCTGCCGGGGAAACAATTGTCGACGAGGGCTCGGCTGCCGGGGACCATTACTACGACGAGGGCTCGGCTGCCGGGGACCGTTACTACGACGAGGGCTCGGCTGCCGGGGACCGTTTACTACGACGAGGGCTCGGCTGCCGGGGACCATTACTACGACGAGGGCTCGGCTGCCGGGACCGTTACTACGACGAGGGCTCGGCTGCCGGGGACCGTTACTACGACGAGGGCTTGGCTGCCGGGGACCATTACTACGACGAGGGCTCGGCTGCCGGGGACCGTTACTACGACGAGGGCTCGGCTGCCGGGGAAAAAATTGTCGACGAGGGCTCGACTGCCGGGGACCATTACTACGACGAGGGCTCGGCTGCCGGGGACCATTACTACGACGAGGGCTTTGCTACCAGGGGACCATTACTACGACGAGGGCTCGTCTGCCGGGGACCGTTACTACGACGAGGGCTCGGCTGCCGGGGACCATTACTACGACGAGGGCTCGGCTGCCGGGGAAACAATTGTCGACGAGGGCTCGGCTGCCGGGGACCATTACTATGACGAGGGCTCGGCTGCCGGGGACCATTACTACGACGAGGGCTCGGCTGCCGGGGACCGTTACTACGACGAGGGCTCGGCTGCCGGGGACCGTTACTACGACGAGGGCTCGGCTGCCGGGGACCATTACTACGACGAGGGCTCGGCTGCCGGGGACACAATTGTCGACGAGGGCTCGGCTGCCGGGGGACCATTACTACGACGAGGGCTCGGCTGCCGGGGAAACAATTGTCGACGAGGGCTCGGCTGCCGGGGGACCATTACTACGACGAGGGCTCGGCTGCCGGGGACCGTTACTACGACGAGGGCTCGTCTGCCGGGGACCGTTACTACGACGAGGGCTTGGCTGCCGGGGACCATTACTACGACGAGGGCTCGGCTGCCGGGGACCGTTACTACGACGAGGGCTCGGCTGCCGGGACCGTTACTACGACGAGGGCTCGGCTGCCGGGGACCATTACTACGACGAGGGCTCGGCTGCCAGGGACCATTACTACGACGAGGGCTCGGCTGCCGGGGAAACAATTGTCGACGAGGGCTCGGCTGCCGGGGACCATTACTACGACGAGGGCTCGGCTGCCGGGGAAACAATTGTCGACGAGGGCTCGGCTGCCGGGGGACCATTACTACGACGAGGGCTCGGCTGCCGGGGACCGTTACTACGACGAGGGCTCGGCTGCCGGGGACCGTTACTACGACGAGGGCTCGGCTGCCGGGGGACCGTTACTACGACGAGGGCTCGGCTGCCGGGGACCGTTACTACGACGAGGGCTTGGCTGCCGGGGACCATTACTACGACGAGGGCTCGGCTGCCGGGGACCGTTACTACGACGAGGGCTCGGCTGCCGGGGACCATTACTACGACGAGGGCTCGGCTGCCGGGGACCATTACTACGACGAGGGCTCGGCTGCCGGGGAAACAATTGTCGACGAGGGCTCGGCTGCCGGGGACCATTACTACGACGAGGGATCGGCTGCCGGGGAAAAAATTGTCGACGAGGGCTCGGCTGCCGGGGACCATTACTACGACGAGGGCTCGGCTGCCGGGGACCGTTACTACGACGAGGGCTCGGCTGCCGGGGACCGTTACTACGACGAGGGCTCGGCTGCCGGGGACCGTTACTACGACGAGGGCTCGGCTGCCGGGGACCATTACTACGACGAGGGCTCGTCTGCCGGGGACCGTTACTACGACGAGGGCTCGGCTGCCGGGGGACCACTACTACGACGAGGGCTCGGCTGCCGGGGAAACAATTGTCGACGAGGGCTCGGCTGCCGGGGACCAATACTACGACGAGGGCTTGGCTGCCGGGGACCATTACTACGACGAGGGCTCGGCTGCCGGGGACCGTTACTACGACGAGGGCTCGGCTGCCGGGGACCATTACTACGACGAGGGCTCGGCTGCCGGGGGAAACAATTGTCAACGAGGGCTCGGCTGCCGGGGACCATTACTACGACGAGGGCTCGGCTGCCGGGGACCATTACTACGACGAGGGCTCGGCTGCCGGGGACCGTTACTACGACGAGGGCTCGGCTGCCGGGGAAACAATTGTCGACGAGGGCTCGGCTGCCGGGGACCATTACTACGACGAGGGCTCGGCTGCCGGGGAAAAAATTGTCGACGAGGGCTCGGCTGCCGGGGACCATTACTACGACGAGGGCTCGGCTGCCGGGGGACCGTTACTACGACGAGGGCTCGGCTGCCGGGGACCGTTACTACGACAAGGGCTCGGCTGCCGGGGGACCGTTACTACGATGAGGGCTCGGCTGCCGGGGACCATTACTACGACGAGGGCTCGGCTGCCGGGGAAACAATTGTCGACGAGAGCTCGGCTGCCGGGGACCATTACTACGACGAGGGCTCGGCTGCCGGGGAAAAAATTGTCGACGAGGGCTCGGCTGCTGGGGACCATTACTACGACGAGGGCTCGGCTGCCAGGGACCGTTACTACGACGAGGGCTCGGCTGCCGGGGACCATTACTACGACGAGGGCTCGGCTGCTGGGGACCGTTACTACGACGAGGGCTCGGCTGCCGGGGACCGTTACTACGACGAGGGCTCGGCTGCCGGGGACCATTACTACGACGAGGGCTCGTCTGCCGGGGACCGTTACTACGAAGAGGGCTCGGCTGCCGGGGACCATTACTACGACGAGGGCTCGGCCGCCGGGGAAACAATTGTCGACGAGGGCTCGGCTGCCGGGGACCATTACTATGACGAGGGCTCGGCTGCCGGGGACCATTACTACGACGAGGGCTTGGCTGCCGGGGACCGTTACTACGACGAGGGCTCGGCTGCCGGGGACCGTTACTACGACGAGGGCTCGGCTGCCGGGGACCATTACTACGACGAGGGCTCGGCTGCCGGGTAAACAATTGTCGACGAGGGCTCGGCTGCCGGGGACCATTACTACGGCGAGGGCTCGGCTGCCAGGGACCATTACTACGACGAGGGCTCGGCTGCCGGGGACCGTTACTACGATGAGGGCTCGGCTGCCGGGGACCGTTATTACGACGAGGGCTCGGCTGCCGGGGATCATTACTACGACGAGGGCTCGGCTGCCGGGGACCATTACTACGACGAGGGCTCGTCTGCCGGGGACCGTTACTACGACGAGGGCTTGGCTGCCGGGGACCATTACTACGACGAGGGCTCGGCTGCCGGGGACCGTTACTACGACGAGGGCTCGGCTGCCGGGGACCGTTACTACGACGAGGGCTCGGCTGCCGGGGACCATTACTACGACGAGGGCTCGTCTGCCGGGGACCGTTACTACGACGAGGGCTCGGCTGCCGGGGACCATTACTACGACGAGGGCTCGGCCGCCGGGGAAACAATTGTCGAGGAGGGCTCGGCTGCCGGGGACCATTACTATGACGAGGGCTCGGCTGCCGGGGACCATTACTACGACGAGGGCTTGGCTGCCGGGGACCGTTACTACGACGAGGGCTCGGCTGCCGGGGACCGTTACTACGACGAGGGCTCGGCTGCCGGGGACCATTACTACGACGAGGGCTCGTCTGCCGGGTAAACAATTGTCGACGAGGGCTCGGCTGCCGGGGACCATTACTACGGCGAGGGCTCGGCTGCCAGGGACCATTACTACGACGAGGGCTCGGCTGCCGGGGACCGTTACTACGATGAGGGCTCGGCTGCCGGGGACCGTTATTACGACGAGGGCTCGGCTGCCGGGGACCATTACTACGACGAGGGCTCGGCTGCCGGGGACCATTACTAAGACGAGGGCTCGTCTGCCGGGGACCGTTACTACGACGAGGGCTCGTCTGCCGGGGACCGTTACTACGACGAGGGCTTGGCTGCCGGGGACCATTACTACGACGAGGGCTCGGCTGCCGGGGACCGTTACTACGACGAGGGCTCGGCTGCCGGGGACCGTTACTACGACGAGGGCTTGGCTGCCGGGGGACCATTACTACGACGAGGGCTCGGCTGCCGGGGACCGTTACTACGACGAGGGCTCGGCTTCCGGGGACCGTTACTACGATGAGGGCTCGGCTGCCGGGGACCGTTATTACCACGAGGGCTCGGCTGCCGGGGACCATTACTACGACGAGGGCTCGGCTGCCGGGGAAAAAATTGTCGACGAGGGCTCGACTGCCGGGGACCATTACTACGACGAGGGCTCGGCTGCCGGGGACACAATTGTCGACGAGGGCTCGGCTGCCGGGGACCATTACTACGACGAGGGCTTGGCTTCCGGGGACCATTACTACGACGAGGGGCTCGGCTGCCGGGGACCGTTACTACGACGAGGGCTCGGCTGCCGGGGACACAATTGTCCACGAGGGCTCGGCTGCCGGGGACCATTACTACGACGAGGGCTCGGCTGCCGGGGACCGTTAATACGATGAGGGCTCGGCTGCCGGGGACCATTACTACGACGAGGGCTCGGCTGCCGGGGACCATTACTACGACGAGGGCTCGGCTGCCGGGGACCATTACTACGACGAGGGCTCGGCTGCCGGGGAAAAAATTGTCGACGAGGGCTCGGCTGCCGGGGACCATTACTACGACGAGGGCTCGGCTGCCAGGGACCGTTACTACGACGAGGGCTCGGCTGCCGGGGACCATTACTACGACGAGGGCTCGGCTGCCGGGGACCGTTACTACGACGAGGGCTCGGCTGCCGGGGACCGTTACTACGACGAGGGCTCGGCTGCCGGGGACCGTTACTACGACGAGGGCTCGGCTGCCGGGGACCATTACTACGACGAGGGCTCGGCTGCCGGGGACCATTACTACGACGAGGGCTCGGCCGCCGGGGAAACAATTGTCGACGAGGGCTCGGCTGCCGGGGACCATTACTATGACGAGGGCTCGGCTGCCGGGGACCATTACTACGACGAGGGCTTGGCTGCCGGGGACCGTTACTACGACGAGGGCTCGGCTGCCGGGGACCGTTACTACGACGAGGGCTTGGCTGCCGGGGACCATTACTACGACGAGGGCTCGGCTGCCGGGGTAAACAATTGTCGACGAGGGCTCGGCTGCCGGGGACCATTACTACGGCGAGGGCTCGGCTGCCAGGGACCATTACTACGACGAGGGCTCGGCTGCCGGGGACCGTTACTACGATGAGGGCTCGGCTGCCGGGGACCGTTATTACGACGAGGGCTCGGCTGCCGGGGATCATTACTACGACGAGGGCTCGGCTGCCGGGGACCATTACTACGACGAGGGCTCGTCTGCCGGGGACCGTTACTACGACGAGGGCTTGGCTGCCGGGGACCATTACTATGACGAGGGCTCGGCTGCCGGGGACCGTTACTACGACGAGGGCTCGGCTGCCGGGGACCGTTACTACGACGAGGGCTCGGCTGCCGGGGACCGTTACTACGATGAGGGCTCGGCTGCCGGGGACCGTTACTACGACGAGGGCTCGGCTTCCGGGGACCGTTACTACGATGAGGGCTCGGCTGCCGGGGACCGTTATTACCACGAGGGCTCGGCTGCCGGGGACCATTACTACGACGAGGGCTCGGCTGCCGGGGAAAAAATTGTCGACGAGGGCTCGACTGCCGGGGACCATTACTACGACGAGTGCTCGGCTGCCGGGGACCATTACTACGACGAGGGCTTTGCTACCAGGGACCATTACTACGACGAGGGCTCGTCTGCCGGGGACCGTTACTACGACGAGGGCTCGGCTACCAGGGACCATTACTACGACGAGGGCTCGGCTGCCGTGGAAACAATTGTCGACGAGGGCTCGGCTGCCGGGGACCATTACTATGACGAGGGCTCGGCTGCCGGGGACCATTACTACGACGAGGGCTTGGCTGCCGGGGACCGTTACTACGACGAGGGCTCGGCTGCCGGGGACCATTACTACGATGAGGGCTCGGCTGCCGGGGACCGTTATTACGACGAGGGCTCGGCTGCCGGGGACCATTACTACGACGAGGGCTCGTCTGCCGGGGACCGTTACTACGACGAGGGCTCGGCTGCCGGGGACCATTACTACGACGAGGGCTCGGCCGCCGGGGAAACAATTGTCGACGAGGGCTCGGCTGCCGGGGACCATTACTATGACGAGGGCTCGGCTGCCGGGGGACCATTACTACGACGAGGGCTTGGCTGCCGGGGACCGTTACTACGACGAGGGCTCGGCTGCCGGGGACCGTTACTACGACGAGGGCTCGGCTGCCGGGGACCATTACTACGACGAGGGCTCGGCTGCCGGGTAAACAATTGTCGACGAGGGCTCGGCTGCCGGGGACCATTACTACGGTGAGGGCTCGGCTGCCAGGGACCGTTACTACGACGAGGGCTCGGCTGCCGGGGACCGTTACTACGATGAGGGCTCGGCTGCCGGGGACCGTTATTACGACGAGGGCTCGGCTGCTGGGGATCATTACTACGACGAGGGCTCGGCTGCCGGGGACCATTACTACGACGAGGGCTGGTCTGCCGGGGACCGTTACTACGACGAGGGCTTGGCTGCCGGGGGACCATTACTACGACGAGGGCTCGGCTGCCGGGGACCGTTATTACGACGAGGGCTCGGCTGCCGGGGGACCGTTACTACGACGAGGGCTCGGCTGCCGGGGACCGTTACTACGACGAGGGCTCGGCTGCCGGGGACCGTTACTACGACGAGGGCTTGGCTGCCGGGGACCATTAATACGACGAGGGCTCGGCTGCCGGGGACCGTTACTACGACGAGGGCTCGGCTTCCGGGGACCGTTACTACGATGAGAGCTCGGCTGCCGGGGACCGTTATTACCACGAGGGCTCGGCTGCCGGGGACCGTTACTACGACGAGGGCTCGGCTGCCGGGGAAAAAATTGTCGACGAGGGCTCGACTGCCGGGGACCATTACTACGACGAGGGCTCGGCTGCCGGGGACACAATTGTCGACGAGGGCTCGGCTGCCGGGGACCATTACTACGACGAGGGCTTGGCTGCCGGGGACCATTACTACGACGAGGGCTCGGCTGCCGGGGACCGTTACTACGACGAGGGCTCGGCTGCCGGGGACACAATTGTCGACGAGGGCTCGGCTGCCGGGGACCGTTACTACGACGAGGGCTCGGCTGCCGGGGACCATTACTACGACGAGGGCTCGGCTGCCGGGGACCATTACTACGACGAGGGCTCGGCTGCCGGGGACCGTTACTACGACGAGGGCTCGGCTGCCGGGGAAAAAAACTGTCGACGAGGGCTCGACTGCCGGGGACCATTACTACGACGAGGGCTCGGCTGCCGGGGACCGTTACTACGACGAGGGCTCGGCTGCCGGGGACCATTACTACGACGAGGGCTCGGCTGCCGGGGACCGTTACTACGACGAGGGCTCGGCTGCCGGGGACCGTTACTACGACGAGGGCTCGGCTGCCGGGGACCATTACTACGACGAGGGCTCGGCTGCCGGGGACCGTTACTACGACGAGGGCTCGGCTGCCGGGGACCGTTACTACGACGAGGGCTCGGCTGCCGGGGACCGTTACTACGATGAGGGCTCGGCTGCCGGGGACCATTACTACGACGAGGGCTCGGCTGCCGGGGAAACAATTGTCGACGAGAGCTCGGCTGCCGGGGACCATTACTACGACGAGGGCTCGGCTGCCGGGGAAAAAATTGTCGACGAGGGCTCGGCTGCCGGGGACCATTACTACGACGAGGACTCGGCTGCCAGGGACCGTTACTACGACGAGGGCTCGGCTGCCGGGGACCATTACTACGACGAGGGCTCGGCTGCTGGGGACCGTTACTACGACGAGGGCTCGGCTGCCGGGGACCGTTACTACGACGAGGGCTCGGCTGCCGGGGACCGTTACTACGACGAGGGCTCGGCTGCCGGGGACCATTACTACGACGAGGGCTCGTCTGCCGGGGACCGTTACTACGACGAGGGCTCGGCTGCCGGGGACCATTACTACGACGAGGGCTCGGCCACCGGGGAAACAATTGTCGACGAGGGCTCGGCTGCCGGGGACCATTACTATGACGAGGGCTCGGCTGCCGGGGACCATTACTACGACGAGGGCTTGGCTGCCGGGGACCGTTACTACGACGAGGGCTCGGCTGCCGGGGACCGTTACTACGAGGAGGGCTTGGCTGCCGGGGACCATTACTACGACGAGGGCTCGGCTGCCGGGTAAACAATTGTCGACGAGGGCTCGGCTGCCGGGGACCATTACTACGGCGAGGGCTCGGCTGCCAGGGACCATTACTACGACGAGGGCTCGGCTGCCGGGGACCGTTACTACGATGAGGGCTCGGCTGCCGGGGACCGTTATTACGACGAGGGCTCGGCTGCCGGGGATCATTACTACGACGAGGGCTCGGCTGCCGGGGGACCATTACTACGACGAGGGCTCGTCTGCCGGGGACCGTTACTACGACGAGGGCTTGGCTGCCGGGGACCATTACTACGACGAGGGCTCGGCTGCCGGGACCGTTACTACGACGAGGGCTCGGCTGCCGGGGGACCGTTACTACGACGAGGGCTCGGCTGCCGGGGACCATTACTACGACGAGGGCTCGGCTGCCGGGGACCGTTACTACGACGAGGGCTCGGCTTCCGGGGACCGTTACTACGATGAGGGCTCGGCTGCCGGGGACCGTTATTACCACGAGGGCTCGGCTGCCGGGGACCATTACTACGACGAGGGCTCGGCTGACGGGGAAAAAATTGTCGACGAGGGCTCGACTGCCGGGGACCATTACTACGACGAGTGCTCGGCTGCCGGGGACCATTACTACGACGAGGGCTTTGCTACCAGGGACCATTACTACGACGAGGGCTCGTCTGCCGGGGACCGTTACTACGACGAGGGCTCGGCTACCAGGGACCATTACTACGACGAGGGCTCGGCTGCCGTGGAAACAATTGTCGACGAGGGCTCGGCTGCCGGGGACCATTACTATGACGAGGGCTCGGCTGCCGGGGACCATTACTACGACGAGGGCTTGGCTGCCGGGGACCGTTACTACGACGAGGGCTCGGCTGCCGGGGACCATTACTACGATGAGGGCTCGGCTGCCGGGGACCGTTATTACGACGAGGGCTCGGCTGCCGGGGACCATTACTACGACGAGGGCTCGTCTGCCGGGGACCGTTACTACGACGAGGGCTCGGCTGCCGGGGACCATTACTACGACGAGGGCTCGGCCGCCGGGGAAACAATTGTCGACGAGGGCTCGGCTGCCGGGGACCATTACTACGACGAGGGCTCGGCTGCCGGGGACCGTTACTACGACGAGGGCTTGGCTGCCGGGGACCATTACTACGACGAGGGCTCGGCTGCCGGGGACCGTTACTACGACGAGGGCTCGGCTGCCGGGGACCGTTACTACGACGAGGGCTCGGCTGCCGGGGACCGTTACTACGACGAGGGCTTGGCTGCCGGGGACCATTACTACGACGAGGGCTCGGCTGCCGGGGACCGTTACTACGACGAGGGCTCGGCTTCCGGGGACCGTTACTACGATGAGGGCTCGGCTGCCGGGGACCGTTATTACCACGAGGGCTCGGCTGCCGGGGACCATTACTACGACGAGGGCTCGGCTGCCGGGGACCATTACTACGACGAGGGCTCGGCTGCCGGGGACCGTTACTACAACGAGGGCTCGGCTGCCGGGGACCGTTATTACGACGAGGGCTCGGCTGCCGGGGAAAAAACTGTCGACGAGGGCTCGACTGCCGGGGACCATTACTACGACGAGGTCTCGGCTGCCGGGGACCGTTACTACGACGAGGGCTCGGCTGCCGGGGACCATTACTACGACGAGGGCTCGGCTGCCGGGGACCGTTACTACGACGAGGGCTCGGCTGCCGGGGACCGTTACTACGACGAGGGCTCGGCTGCCGGGGACCATTACTACGACGAGGGCTCAGCTGCCGGGGACCGTTACTACGATGAGGGCTCGGCTGCCGGGGACCATTACTACGACGAGGGCTCGGCTGCCGGGGACCATTACTACGAAGAGGGCTCGTCTTCTGGGGACCGTTACTACGACGAGGGCTCGGCTGCCGGGGACCATTACTATGACGAGGGCTCGGCTGCCGGGTAAACAATTGTCGACGAGGGCTCGGCTGCCGGGGACCATTACTACGACGATGGCTCGGCTGCCGGGGACCATTACTACGACGAGGGCTCGGCTGCCGGGGACCGTTACTACGATGAGGGCTCGGCTGCCGGGGACCGTTATTACGACGAGGGCTCGGCTGCCGGGGACCATTACTACGACGAGGGCTCGGCTGCCGGGGAAAAAATTGTCGACGAGGGCTCGACTGCCGGGGACCATTACTACGACGAGGGCTCGGCTGCCGGGGACCATTACTATGACGAGGGCTTTGCTACCAGGGACCATTACTACGACGAGGGCTCGTCTGCCGGGGACCGTTACTACGACGAGGGCTCGGATGCCGGGGACCATTACTACGACGAGGGCTCGGCTGCCGTGGAAACAATTGTCGACGAGGGCTCGGATGCCGGGGACCATTACTATGACGAGGGCTCGGCTGCCGGGGACCATTACTACGACGAGGGCTCGGCTGCCGGGGACCGTTACTACGACGAGGGCTCGGCTGCCGGGGACCGTTACTACGACGAGGGCTCGGCTGCCGGGGACCATTACTACGACGAGGGCTCGGCTGCCGGGGAAACAATTGTCGACGAGGGCTCGGCTGCCGGGGACCATTACTACGACGAATGCTCGGCTGCCGGGGACCATTACTACGACGAGGGCTCGGCTGCCGGGGACCATTACTACGACGAGGGCTCGTCTGCCGGGGACTGTTACTACGACGAGGGCTCGGCTGCCGGGGACCATTACTACAACGAGGGCTTGGCTGCCGGGGAAAAAATTGTCGACGAGGGCTCGACTGCCGGGGACCATTACTACGACGAGGGCTCGGCTGCCGGGGAGCATTACTACGACGACGGCTCGGCTACCGGGGACCATTACTACAACGAGGGCTAGTCTGCCGGGGAAAAAATTGTCGACGAGGGCACGGCTGCCGGGGACCATTACTACAACGAGGGCTCGGCTGCCGGAGAAAAAATTGTCGACGAGGGCTCGGCTGCCGGGGACCATTACTACAACGAGGGCTCGGTTGCCGGGGACACAATTGTCGACGAGGGCTGGGATGCCGGGGACCATTACTACGACGAGGGCTCGGCTGCCTGGGACCGTTACTACGACGAGGGCTCGGCTGCCAGGGACACAATTGTCGACGAGGGCTCGGCTTCCGGGGACCATTACTACGACGAGGGGCTCGGCTGCCGGGGACCATTACTACGACGAGGGCTGGGCTGCCGGGGACCGTTACTACGACGAGGGCTCTGCTGCCGGGGACCGTTACTACAACGAGGGCTCGGCTGCCGGGGACCGTTATTACGACGAGGGCTCGGCTGCCGGGGACCATTACTACGACGAGGGCTCGGCTGCCGGGGAAAAAATTGTCGACGAGGGCTCGACTGCCGGGGACCATTACTACGACGAGGGCTCGGCTGCCGGGGACCGTTACTACGACGAGGGCTCGGCTGCCGGGGACCATTACTACGACGAGGGCTCGTCTGCCGGGGACCGTTACTACGACGAGGGCTCGGCTGCCGGGGACCATTACTACGACGAGGGCTCGGCTGCCGGGGAAACAATTGTCGACGAGGGCTCGGCTGCCGGGGACCATTACTACGACGAGGGCTCGGCTGCCGGGGACCATTACTACGACGAGGGCTCAGCTGCCGGGGACCGTTACTACGATGAGGGCTCGGCTGCCGGGGACCATTACTATGACGAGGGCTCGGCTGCCGGGGACAATTACTACGAAGAGGGCTCGTCTTCCGGGGACCGTTACTACGACGAGGGCTCGGCTGCCGGGGACCATTACTACGACGAGGGCTCGGCTGCCGGAAAAAACAATTGTCGACGAGGGCTCGGCTGCCGGGGACCATTACTACGACGATGGCTCGGCTGCCGGGGACCATTACTACGACGAGGGCTCGTCTGCCGGGGACCGTTACTACGACGAGGGCTCGGCTGCCGGGGACCGTTACTACGACGAGGGCTCGGCTGCCGGGGACCGTTACTACGATGAGGGCTCGTCTGCCGGGGACCGTTACTACGACGAGAGCTCGGCTGCCGGGGACCATTACTATGACGAGGGCTCGGCTGCCGGGGACACAATTGTCGACGAGGGCTCGGCTGCCGGGGACCATTACTACGACGAGGGCTTGGCTGCCGGGGACCATTACTACGACGAGGGCTCGGCTGCCGGGGACCGTTACTACGACGAGGGCTCGGCTGCCGGGGACACAATTGTCGACGAGGGCTCGGCTGCCGGGGACCATTACTACGACGAGGGCTCGGCTGCCGGGGACCATTACTACGACGAGGGCTCGGCTGCCGGGGACCGTTACTACAACGAGGGCTCGGCTGCCGGGGACCGTTATTACGACGAGGGCTCGGCTGCCGGGGGACCATTACTACGACGAGGGCTCGGCTGCCGGGGAAAAAATTGTCGACGAGGGCTCGATTGCCGGGGACCATTACTACGACGAGGGCTCGGCTGCCGGGGACCGTTACTACGACGAGGGCTCGGCTGCCGGGGACCGTTACTACGACGAGGGCTCGGCTGCCGGGGACAATTACTACGACGAGGGCTCAGCTGCCGGGGACCGTTACTACGATGAGGGCTCGGCTGCCGGGGACCATTACTATGACGAGGGCTCGGCTGCCGGGGACAATTACTACGAAGAGGGCTCGTCTTCCGGGGACCGTTACTACGACGAGGGCTCGGCTGCCGGGGACCATTACTACGACGAGGGCTCGGCTGCCGGGGAAACAATTGTCGACGAGGGCTCGGCTGCCGGGGACCATTACTACGACGATGGCTCGGCTGCCGGGGACCATTACTACGACGAGGGCTCGGCTGCCGGGGACCATTACTACGACGAGGGCTCGTCTGCCGGGGACCGTTACTACGACGAGGGCTCGGCTGCCGGGGACCGTTACTACGACGAGGGCTCGGCTGCCGGGGACCGTTACTACGATGAGGGCTCGTCTGCCGGGGACCGTTACTACGACGAGAGCTCGGCTGCCGGGGACCATTACTATGACGAGGGCTCGGCTGCCGGGGACACAATTGTCGACGAGGGCTCGGCTGCCGGGGACCATTACTACGACGAGGGCTTGGCTGCCGGGGACCATTACTACGACGAGGGCTCGGCTGCCGGGGACCGTTACTACGACGAGGGCTCGGCTGCCGGGGACACAATTGTCGACGAGGGCTCGGCTGCCGGGGACCATTACTACGACGAGGGCTCGGCTGCCGGGGACCATTACTACGACGAGGGCTCGGCTGCCGGGGACCGTTACTACAACGAGGGCTCGGCTGCCGGGGACCGTTATTACGACGAGGGCTCGGCTGCCGGGGACCATTACTACGACGAGGGCTCGGCTGCCGGGGAAAAAATTGTCGACGAGGGCTCGATTGCCGGGGACCATTACTACGACGAGGGCTCGGCTGCCGGGGACCGTTACTACGACGAGGGCTCGGCTGCCGGGGACCGTTACTACGACGAGGGCTCGGCTGCCGGGGGACCGTTACTACGACGAGGGCTCGGCTGCCGGGGACCATTACTACGACGAGGGCTCGGCTGCCGGGGACCGTTACTACGATGAGGGCTCGGCTGCCGGGGACCATTACTACGACGAGGGCTCGGCTGCCGGAGACCATTACTACGAAGAGGGCTCGTCTTCTGGGGACCGTTACTACGACGAGGGCTCGGCTGCCGGGGACCATTACTACGACGAGGGCTCGGCTGCCGGGGAAACAATTGTCGACGAGGACTCGGCTGCCGGGGACCATTACTACGACGATGGCTCGGCTGCCGGGGACCATTACTACGACGAGGGCTCGGCTGCCGGGGACCGTTACTACGACGAGGGCTCGGCTGCCGGGGACCGTTACTACGATGAGGGCTCGGCTGCCGGGGACCGTTACTACGACGAGGGCTCGGCTGCCGGGGACCGTTACTACGACGAGGGCTCGGCTGCCGGGGACCATTACTATGACGAGGGCTCGGCTGCCGGGGGAAACAATTGTCGACGAGGGGCTCGGCTGCCGGGGACCATTACTACGACGAATGCTCGGCTGCCGGGGACCATTACTACGACGAGGGCTCGGCTGCCGGGGACCATTACTACGACGAGGGCTCGTCTGCCGGGGACCGTTACTACGACGAGGGCTCGGCTGCCGGGGACCATTACTACGACGAGGGCTCGGCTGCCGGGGACCATTACTACGACGAGGGCTCGGCTGCCGGGGACACAATTGTCGACGAGGGCTCGGCTGCCGGGGACCATTACTACGAAGAGGGCTCGGCTGCCGGGGACCGTTACTACGACGAGGGCTCGGCTGCCGGGGACACAATTGTCGACGAGGGCTCGGCTGCCGGGGACCATTACTACGACGAGGGCTCGGGTGCCGGGGACCATTACTACGACGAGGGCTCGGCTGCCGGGGGACCGTTACTACGACGAGGGCTCGGCTGCCGGGGACCGTTACTACGATGAGGGCTCGGCTGCCGGGGGACCGTTATTACGACGAGGGCTCGGCTGCCGGGGACCATTACTACGACGAGGGCTCGGCTGCCGGGGAAAAAATTGTCGACGAGGGCTCGACTGCCGGGGACCATTACTACGACGAGGGCTCGGCTGCCGGGGACCGTTACTACGACGAGGGCTCGGCTGCCGGGGACCATTACTACGACGAGGGCTCGGCTGCCGGGGACCGTTACTACGACGAGGGCTCGGCTGCCGGGGGACCATTACTACGACGAGGGCTCGGCTGCCGGGGAAACAATTGTCGACGAGGGCTCGGCTGCCGGGGACCATTACTACGACGAGGGCTCGGCTGCCGGGGACCATTACTACGACGAGGGCTCGGCTGCCGGGGACCATTACTACGACGAGGGCTCAGCTGCCGGGGACCGTTACTACGATGAGGGCTCGGCTGCCGGGGACCATTACTACGACGAGGGCTCGGCTGCCGGGGACCATTACTACGAAGAGGGCTCGTCTTCCGGGGACCGTTACTACGACGAGGGCTCGTCTGCCGGGGACCATTACTACGACGAGGGCTCGGCTGCCGGGGAAACAATTGTCGACGAGGGCTCGGCTGCCGGGGACCATTACTACGACGAGGGCTCGGCTGCCGGGGACCATTACTACGACGAGGGCTCGGCTGCCGGGGGACCGTTACTACGACGAGGGCTCGGCTGCCGGGGACACAATTGTCGACGAGGGCTCGGCTGCCGGGGACCATTACTACGATGAGGGCTCGGCTGCCGGGGACCATTACTACGACGAGGGCTCGGCTGCCGGGGACCGTTACTACAACGAGGGCTCGGCTGCCGGGGACCGTTACTACGACGAGGGCTCGGCTGCCGGGGACCATTACTACGACGAGGGCTCGGCTGCCGGGGAAACAATTGTCGACGAGGGCTCGGCTGCCGGGGACCATTACTACGACGAGGGCTCGGCTGCCGGGGACCATTACTACGACGAGGGCTCGGCTGCCGGGGACCATTACTACGACGAGGGCTCGTCTGCCGGGGACCGTTACTACGACGAGGGCTCAGCTGCCGGGGACCATTACTACGACGAGGGCTCGGCTGCCGGGGACCGTTACTACGACGAGGGCTCGTCTGCCGGGGACCGTTACTACGACGAGGGCTCGGCTGCCGGGGACCATTACTACGACGAGGGCTCGGCTGCCGGGGACACAATTGTCGACGAGGGCTCGGCTGCCGGGGACCATTACTACGACGAGGGCTCGGCTGCCGGGGACCATTACTACTTCGAGGGCTCGGCTGCCGGAGACCGTTACTACGACGAGGGCTCGGCTGCCGGGGACCGTTACTACGATGAGGGCTCGGCTGCCGGGGACCGTTACTACGACGAGGGCTCGGCTGCCGGGGACCATTACTACGACGAGGGCTCGGCTGCTGGGGAAAAAATTGTCGACGAGGGCTCGACTGCCGGGGACCATTACTACGACGAGGGCTCGGCTGCCGGGGACCGTTACTACGACGAGGGCTCGGCTGCCGGGGACCATTACTACGACGAGGGCTCGGCTGCCGGGGACCGTTACTACGACGAGGGCTCGGCTGCCGGGGACCATTACTACGACGAGGGCTCGGCTGCCGGGGACCGTTACTACGACGAGGGCTCGGATGCCGGGGACCATTACTACGACGAGGGCTCGGCTGCCGGGGAAACAATTGTCGACGAGGGCTCGGCTGCCGGGGACCATTACTACGACGAGGGCTCGGCTGCCGGGGACCATTACTACGACGAGGGGCTCGGCTGCCGGGGACCATTACTACGACGAGGGCTCGTCTGCCGGGGACCGTTACTACGACGAGGGCTCGGCTGCCGGGGACCGTTACTACGACGAGGGCTTGGCTGCCGGGGACACAATTGTCGACGAGGGCTCGGCTGCCGGGGACCATTACTACGACGAGGGCTCGGGTGCCGGGGACCATTACTACGACGAGGGCTCGGCTGCCGGGGACCGTTACTAAGACGAGGGCTCGGCTGCCGGGGACCGTTACTACGATGAGGGCTCGGCTGCCGGGGACCGTTACTACGACGAGGGCTCGGCTGCCGGGGACCATTACTACGACGAGGGCTCGGCTGCCGGGGAAAAAATTGTCGACGAGGGCTCGACTGCCGGGGACCATTACTACGACGAGGGCTCGGCTGCCGGGGACCATTACTACGACGAGGGCTCGGCTGCCGGGGACCGTTACTACGACGAGGGCTCGGCTGCCGGGGACCATTACTACGACGAGGGCTCGGCTGCCGGGGAAACAATTGTCGACGAGGGCTCGGCTGCCGGGGACCATTACTACGACGAGGGCTCGGCTGCCGGGGACCATTACTACGACGAGGGCTCGGCTGCCGGGGACCATTACTACGAAGAGGGCTCGTCTTCCGGGGACCGTTACTACGACGAGGGCTAGTCTGCCGGGGACCATTACTACGACGAGGGCTCGGCTGCCGGGGAAACAATTGTCGACGAGGGCTCGGCTGCCGGGGACCATTACTACGACGATGGCTCGGCTGCCGGGGACCATTACTACGACGAGGGCTCGGCTGCCGGGGACTGTTACTACGACGAGGGCTCGGCTGCCGGGGACCGTTACTACGATGAGGGCTCGGCTGCCGGGGACCGTTATTACCACGAGGGCTCGGCTGCCGGGGACCATTACTAGGACGAGGGCTCGGCTGCCGGGGAAAAAATTGTCGACGAGGGCTCGACTGCCGGGGACCATTACTACGACGAGGGCTCGGCTGCCGGGGACCATTACTACGACGAGGGCTTTGCTACCAGGGACCATTACTACGACGAGGGCTCGTCTGCCGGGGACCGTTACTACGACGAGGGCTCGGCTGACGGGGGACCGTTACTACGACGAGGGCTCGGCTGCCGGGGACACAATTGTTGACGAGGGCTCGGCTGCCGGGGACCATTACTACGACGAGGGCTCGGCTGCCGGGGAAACAATTGTCGACGAGGGCTCGGCTGCCGGGGACCATTACTACGACGAGGGCTCGGCTGCCTGGGAAAAAATTGTCGACGAGGGCTCGGCTGCCGGGGACCATTACTACGACGAGGGCTCGGCTGCCAGGGACCGTTACTACGACGAGGGCTCGGCTGCCGGGGACCATTACTACGACGAGGGCTCGGCTGCCGGGGACCGTTACTACGACGAGGGCTCGGCTGCCGGGGAAACAATTGTCGACGAGGGCTCGGCTGCCGGGGATCATTACTACGACGAGGGCTCGGCTGCCGGGGACCATTACTACGACGAGGGCTCGGTTGCCGGGGACCGTTACTACGACGAGGGCTCGGCTGCCGGGGACCGTTATTACGACGAGGGCTCGGCTGCCGGGGACCATTACTACGACGAGGGCTCGTCTGCCGGGGACCGTTACTACGACGAGGGCTCGGCTGCCGGGGACCATTACTACGACGAGGGCTCGGCTGCTGGGGAAACAATTGTACACGAGGGCTCGGCTGCCGGGGACCATTACTATGATGAGGGCTCGGCTGCCGGGGACCATTACTACGACGAGGGCTTGGCTGCCGGGGACCATTACTACGACGAGGGCTCGGCTGCCGGGGACCGTTACTACGATGAGGGCTCGGCTGCCGGGGACCGTTATTACGACGAGGGCTCGGCTGCCGGGGATCATTACTACGACGAGGGCTCGGCTGCCGGGGACCATTACTACGACGAGGGCTCGTCTGCCGGGGACCGTTACTACGACGAGGGCTCGGCTGCCGGGGACCGTTACTACGACGAGGGCTCGGCTGCCGGGGATCATTACTACGACGAGGGCTCGGCTGCCGGGGACCATTACTACGACGAGGGCTCGGGTGCCGGGGACCATTACTACGACGAGGGCTCGGCTGCCGGGGACCGTTACTACGACGAGGGCTCGGCTGCCGGGGACCGTTACTACGATGAGGGCTCGGCTGCCGGGGACCGTTATTACGACGAGGGCTCGGCTGCCGGGGACCATTACTACGACGAGGGCTCGGCTGCCGGGGAAAAAATTGTCGACGAGGGCTCGACTGCCGGGGACCATTACTACGACGAGGGCTCGGCTGCCGGGGACCGTTACTACGACGAGGGCTCGGCTGCCGGGGACCATTACTACGACGAGGGCTCGGCTGCCGGGGAAACAATTGTTCACGAGGGCTCGGCTGCCGGGGACCATTACTATGACGAGGGCTCGGCTGCCGGGGACCGTTACTATGACGAGGGCTTGGCTGCCGGGGACCATTACTACGACGAGGGCTCGGCTGCCGGGGACCGTTACTACGATGAGGGCTCGGCTGCCGGGGACCGTTATTACGACGAGGGCTCGGCTGCCGGGGATCATTACTACGACGAGGGCTCGGCTGCCGGGGACCATTACTACGACGAGGGCTCGTCTGCCGGGGACCGTTACTACGACGAGGGCTCGGCTGCCGGGGACCATTACTACGACGAGGGCTCGGCTGCCGGGGACCGTTACTACGACGAGGGCTCGGCTGCCGGTGACCGTTACTACGACGAGGGCTCGGCTGCCGGGGATCATTACTACGACGAGGGCTCGGCTGCCGGGGACCATTACTACGACGAGGGCTCGGCTGCCGGGGACCATTACTATGACGAGGGCTCGGCTGCCGGGGACCGTTACTACGACGAGGGCTCGGTTGCCGGGGACCGTTACTACAACGAGGGCTCGGCTGCCGGGGACCGTTATTACGACGAGGGCTCGGCTGCCGGGGACCATTACTACGACGAGGGCTCGGCTGCCGGGGACCGTTACTACGACGAGGGCTCGGCTGCCGGGGACCATTACTACGACGAGGGCTCGGCTGCCGGGGACCGTTACTACGATGAGGGCTTGGCTGCCGGGGACCATTACTACGACGAGGGCTCGGCTGCCGGGGAAACAATTGTCGACGAGGGCTCGGCTGCCGGAGACCATTACTACGACGAGGGCTCGGCTGCCGGGGACCATTACTACGACGAGGGCTCGGCTGCCGGGGACCATTACTACGACGAGGGCTCAGCTGCCGGGGACCGTTACTACGATGAGGGCTCGGCTGCCGGGGACCATTACTACGACGAGGGCTCGGCTGCCGGGGACCATTACTACGACGAGGGCTCGTCTGCCGGGGACCGTTGCTACGACGAGGGCTCGGCTGCCGGGGACCATTACTACGACGAGGGCTCGGCTGCCGGGGACCATTACTACGACGAGGGCTCGGCTGCCGGGGACCGTTACTACGACGAGGGCTCGGCTGCCGGGGACCATTACTACGATGAGGGCTCGGCTGCCGGGGACCGTTATTACCACGAGGGCTCGGCTGCCGGGGACCATTACTACGACGAGGGCTCGGCTGCCGGGGAAAAAATTGTCGACGAGGGCTCGACTGCCGGGGACCATTACTACGACGAGGGCTCGGCTGCCGGGGACCATTACTACGACGAGGGCTTTGCTACCAGGGACCATTACTACGACGAGGGCTCGTCTGCCGGGGACCGTTACTACGACGAGGGCTCGGCTGCCGGGGACCATTACTACGACGAGGGCTCGGCTGCCGTGGAAACAATTGTCGACGAGGGCTCGGCTGCCGGGGACCATTACTAGGACGAGGGCTCGTCTGCCGGGGACCATTACTACGACGAGAGCTTGGCTGCCGGGGACCGTTACTACGACGAGGGCTCGGCTGCCGGGAAACGTTACTACGACGAGGGCTCGGCTGCCGGGGACCATTACTACGATGAGGGCTCGGCTGCCGGGGAAACAATTGTCCACAAGGGCTCGGCTGACGGGGACCATTACTATGACGAGGGCTCGGCTGCCGGGGACCATTACTACGACGAGGGCTTGGCTGCCGGGGACCGTTACTACGACGAGGGCTCGGCTGCCGGGGACCGTTACTACGACGAGGGCTCGGCTGCCGGGGACCATTACTACGACGAGGGCTCGGCTGCCGGGTAAACAATTGTCGACGAGGGCTTGTCTGCCGGGGACCATTACTACGACGAGGGCTCGGCTGCCGGGGACCATTACTACGACGAGGGCTCGGCTGCCGGGGACCATTACTACGACGAGGGCTCGGCTGCCGGGGACCGTTACTACGACGAGGGCTCGGCTGCCGGGGACCGTTATTACGACGAGGGCTCGGCTGCCGGGGATCATTACTACGACGAGGGCTCAGCTGCCGGGGACCATTACTACGACGAGGGCTCGTCTGTCGGGGACCGTTACTACGACGAGGGCTTGGCTGCCGGGGACCATTACTACGACGAGGGCTCGGCTGCCGGGGAACGTTACTACGACGACGGCTCGGCTGCCGGGGACCATTACTACGACGAGGGCTCGGCTGCCGGGGACCATTACTACGACGAGGGCTCGTCTGCCGGGGGACCATTACTACGACGAGGGCTCGTCTGCCGGGGACCGTTACTACGACGAGGGCTCGGCTGCCGGGGACCGTTACTACGACGAGGGCTTGGCTGCCGGGGACACAATTGTCGACGAGGGCTCGGCTGCCGGGGACCATTACTACGACGAGGGCTCGGGTGCCGGGGACCATTACTACGACGAGGGCTCGGCTGCCGGGGACCGTTACTAAGACGAGGGCTCGGCTGCCGGGGACCGTTACTACGATGAGGGCTCGGCTGCCGGGGACCGTTACTACGACGAGGGCTCGGCTGCCGGGGACCATTACTACGACGAGGGCTCGGCTGCCGGGGAAAAAATTGTCGACGAGGGCTCGACTGCCGGGGACCATTACTACGACGAGGGCTCGGCTGCCGGGGACCATTACTACGACGAGGGCTCGGCTGCCGGGGACCGTTACTACGACGAGGGCTCGGCTGCCGGGGACCATTACTACGACGAGGGCTCGGCTGCCGGGGAAACAATTGTCGACGAGGGCTCGGCTGCCGGGGACCATTACTACGACGAGGGCTCGGCTGCCGGGGACCATTACTACGACGAGGGCTCGGCTGCCGGGGACCATTACTACGAAGAGGGCTCGTCTTCCGGGGACCGTTACTACGACGAGGGCTAGTCTGCCGGGGACCATTACTACGACGAGGGCTCGGCTGCCGGGGAAACAATTGTCGACGAGGGCTCGGCTGCCGGGGACCATTACTACGACGATGGCTCGGCTGCCGGGGACCATTACTACGACGAGGGCTCGGCTGCCGGGGACTGTTACTACGACGAGGGCTCGGCTGCCGGGGACCGTTACTACGATGAGGGCTCGGCTGCCGGGGACCGTTATTACCACGAGGGCTCGGCTGCCGGGGACCATTACTAGGACGAGGGCTCGGCTGCCGGGGAAAAAAATTGTCGACGAGGGCTCGACTGCCGGGGACCATTACTACGACGAGGGCTCGGCTGCCGGGGACCATTACTACGACGAGGGCTTTGCTACCAGGGACCATTACTACGACGAGGGCTCGTCTGCCGGGGACCGTTACTACGACGAGGGCTCGGCTGCCGGGGACCGTTACTACGACGAGGGCTCGGCTGCCGGGGACCGTTACTACGACGAGGGCTCGGCTGACGGGGACCATTACTACGACGAGGGCTCGGCTGCCGGGGAAACAATTGTCGACGAGGGCTCGGCTGCCGGGGACCATTACTACGACGAGGGCTCGGCTGCCGGGGAAAAAATTGTCGACGAGGGCTCGGCTGCCGGGGACCATTACTACGACGAGGGCTCGGCTGCCAGGGACCGTTACTACGACGAGGGCTCGGCTGCCGGGGACCATTACTACGACGAGGGCTCGGCTGCCGGGGACCGTTACTACGACGAGGGCTCGGCTGCCGGGGAAACAATTGTCGACGAGGGCTCGGCTGCCGGGGATCATTACTACGACGAGGGCTCGGCTGCCGGGGACCATTACTACGACGAGGGCTCGGTTGCCGGGGACCGTTACTACGACGAGGGCTCGGCTGCCGGGGACCGTTATTACGACGAGGGCTCGGCTGCCGGGGACCATTACTACGACGAGGGCTCGTCTGCCGGGGACCGTTACTACGACGAGGGCTCGGCTGCCGGGGACCATTACTACGACGAGGGCTCGGCTGCCGGGGAAACAATTGTACACGAGGGCTCGGCTGCCGGGGACCATTACTATGACGAGGGCTCGGCTGCCGGGGACCATTACTACGACGAGGGCTTGGCTGCCGGGGACCATTACTACGACGAGGGCTCGGCTGCCGGGGACCGTTACTACGATGAGGGCTCGGCTGCCGGGGACCGTTATTACGACGAGGGCTCGGCTGCCGGGGATCATTACTACGACGAGGGCTCGGCTGCCGGGGACCATTACTACGACGAGGGCTCGTCTGCCGGGGACCGTTACTACGACGAGGGCTCGGCTGCCGGGGACCATTACTACGACGAGGGCTCGGCTGCCGGGGACCGTTACTACGACGAGGGCTCGGCTGCCGGTGACCGTTACTACGACGAGGGCTCGGCTGCCGGGGATCATTACTACGACGAGGGCTCGGCTGCCGGGGACCATTACTACGACGAGGGCTCGGGTGCCGGGGACCATTACTACGACGAGGGCTCGGCTGCCGGGGACCGTTACTACGACGAGGGCTCGGCTGCCGGGGACCGTTACTACGATGAGGGCTCGGCTGCCGGGGACCGTTATTACGACGAGGGCTCGGCTGCCGGGGACCATTACTACGACGAGGGCTCGGCTGCCGGGGAAAAAATTGTCGACGAGGGCTCGACTGCCGGGGACCATTACTACGACGAGGGCTCGGCTGCCGGGGACCGTTACTACGACGAGGGCTCGGCTGCCGGGGACCATTACTACGACGAGGGCTCGGCTGCCGGGGAAACAATTGTTCACGAGGGCTCGGCTGCCGGGGACCATTACTATGACGAGGGCTCGGCTGCCGGGGGACCGTTACTATGACGAGGGCTTGGCTGCCGGGGACCATTACTACGACGAGGGCTCGGCTGCCGGGGACCGTTACTACGATGAGGGCTCGGCTGCCGGGGACCGTTATTACGACGAGGGCTCGGCTGCCGGGGATCATTACTACGACGAGGGCTCGGCTGCCGGGGACCATTACTACGACGAGGGCTCGTCTGCCGGGGACCGTTACTACGACGAGGGCTCGGCTGCCGGGGACCATTACTACGACGAGGGCTCGGCTGCCGGGGACCGTTACTACGACGAGGGCTCGGCTGCCGGTGACCGTTACTACGACGAGGGCTCGGCTGCCGGGGATCATTACTACGACGAGGGCTCGGCTGCCGGGGACCATTACTACGACGAGGGCTCGGCTGCCGGGGACCATTACTATGACGAGGGCTCGGCTGCCGGGGACCGTTACTACGACGAGGGCTCGGTTGCCGGGGACCGTTACTACAACGAGGGCTCGGCTGCCGGGGACCGTTATTACGACGAGGGCTCGGCTGCCGGGGACCATTACTACGACGAGGGCTCGGCTGCCGGGGACCGTTACTACGACGAGGGCTCGGCTGCCGGGGACCATTACTACGACGAGGGCTCGGCTGCCGGGGACCGTTACTACGATGAGGGCTTGGCTGCCGGGGACCATTACTACGACGAGGGCTCGGCTGCCGGGGAAACAATTGTCGACGAGGGCTCGGCTGCCGGAGACCATTACTACGACGAGGGCTCGGCTGCCGGGGACCATTACTACGACGAGGGCTCGGCTGCCGGGGACCATTACTACGACGAGGGCTCAGCTGCCGGGGACCGTTACTACGATGAGGGCTCGGCTGCCGGGGACCATTACTACGACGAGGGCTCGGCTGCCGGGGACCATTACTACGACGAGGGCTCGTCTTCCGGGGACCGTTACTACGACGAGGGCTCGGCTGCCGGGGACCATTACTACGACGAGGGCTCGGCTGCCGGGGACCATTACTACGACGAGGGCTCGGCTGCCGGGGACCGTTACTACGACGAGGGCTCGGCTGCCGGGGACCATTACTACGATGAGGGCTCGGCTGCCGGGGACCGTTATTACCACGAGGGCTCGGCTGCCGGGGACCATTACTACGACGAGGGCTCGGCTGCCGGGGAAAAAATTGTCGACGAGGGCTCGACTGCCGGGGACCATTACTACGACGAGGGCTCGGCTGCCGGGGACCATTACTACGACGAGGGCTTTGCTACCAGGGACCATTACTACGACGAGGGCTCGTCTGCCGGGGACCGTTACTACGACGAGGGCTCGGCTGCCGGGGACCATTACTACGACGAGGGCTCGGCTGCCGTGGAAACAATTGTCGACGAGGGCTCGGCTGCCGGGGACCATTACTAGGACGAGGGCTCGTCTGCCGGGGACCATTACTACGACGAGAGCTTGGCTGCCGGGGACCGTTACTACGACGAGGGCTCGGCTGCCGGGAAACGTTACTACGACGAGGGCTCGGCTGCCGGGGACCATTACTACGATGAGGGCTCGGCTGCCGGGGAAACAATTGTCCACAAGGGCTCGGCTGCCGGGGACCATTACTATGACGAGGGCTCGGCTGCCGGGGACCATTACTACGACGAGGGCTTGGCTGCCGGGGACCGTTACTACGACGAGGGCTCGGCTGCCGGGGACCGTTACTACGACGAGGGCTCGGCTGCCGGGGACCATTACTACGACGAGGGCTCGGCTGCCGGGTAAACAATTGTCGACGAGGGCTTGTCTGCCGGGGACCATTACTACGACGAGGGCTCGGCTGCCGGGGACCATTACTACGACGAGGGCTCGGCTGCCGGGGACCATTACTACGACGAGGGCTCGGCTGCCGGGGACCGTTACTACGACGAGGGCTCGGCTGCCGGGGACCGTTATTACGACGAGGGCTCGGCTGCCGGGGATCATTACTACGACGAGGGCTCAGCTGCCGGGGACCATTACTACGACGAGGGCTCGTCTGTCGGGGACCGTTACTACGACGAGGGCTTGGCTGCCGGGGACCATTACTACGACGAGGGCTCGGCTGCCGGGGAACGTTACTACGACGACGGCTCGGCTGCCGGGGACCGTTACTACGACGAGGGCTCGGCTGCCGGGGACCATTACTACGACGAGGGCTCGGCTGCCGGGGACCATTACTACGACAAGGGCTCGTCTGCCGGGGACCGCTACTACGACGAGGGCTCGGCTGCCGGGGACCATTACTACGACGAGGGCTCGGCTGCCGGGGACCGTTACTACGACGAGGGCTCGGCTGCCGGGGACCGTTACTACGACGAGGGCTCGGCTGCCGGGGACCATTACTATGACGAGGGCTCGGCTGCCGGGGACCGTTACTACGACGAGGGCTCGGTTGCCGGGGACCGTTACTACAACGAGGGCTCGGCTGCCGGGGACCGTTATTACGACGAGGGCTCGGCTGCCGGGGACCATTACTACGACGAGGGCTCGGCTGCCGGGGAAAAAATTGTCGACGAGGGCTCGGCTGCCGGGGACCATTACTACGACGAGGGCTCGGCTGCCGGGGACCGTTACTACGACGAGGGCTCGGCTGCCGGGGACCATTACTACGACGAGGGCTCAGCTGCCGGGGACCGTTACTACGATGAGGGCTCGGCTGCCGGGGACCATTACTACGACGAGGGCTCGGCTGCCGGGGACCATTACTACGACGAGGGCTCGTCTTCCGGGGACCGTTACTACGACGAGGGCTCGGCTGCCGGGGACCATTACTACGACGAGGGCTCGGCTGCCGGGGACCATTACTACGACGAGGGCTCGGCTGCCGGGGACCGTTACTACGACGAGGGCTCGGCTGCCGGGGACCATTACTACGATGAGGGCTCGGCTGCCGGGGACCGTTATTACCACGAGGGCTCGGCTGCCGGGGACCATTACTACGACGAGGGCTCGGCTGCCGGGGAAAAAATTGTCGACGAGGGCTCGACTGCCGGGGACCATTACTACGACGAGGGCTCGGCTGCCGGGGACCATTACTACGACGAGGGCTTTGCTACCAGGGACCATTACTACGACGAGGGCTCGTCTGCCGGGGACCGTTACTACGACGAGGGCTCGGCTGCCGGGGACCATTACTACGACGAGGGCTCGGCTGCCGTGGAAACAATTGTCGACGAGGGCTCGGCTGCCGGGGACCATTACTAGGACGAGGGCTCGTCTGCCGGGGACCATTACTACGACGAGGGCTTGGCTGCCGGGGACCGTTACTACGACGAGGGCTCGGCTGCCGGGAACCGTTACTACGACGAGGGCTCGGCTGCCGGGGACCATTACTACGATGAGGGCTCGGCTGCCGGGGAAACAATTGTCCACAAGGGCTCGGCTGCCGGGGACCATTACTATGACGAGGGCTCGGCTGCCGGGGACCATTACTACGACGAGGGCTTGGCTGCCGGGGACCGTTACTACGACGAGGGCTCGGCTGCCGGGGACCGTTACTACGACGAGGGCTCGGCTGCCGGGGACCATTACTACGACGAGGGCTCGGCTGCCGGGTAAACAATTGTCGACGAGGGCTTGTCTGCCGGGGACCATTACTACGACGAGGGCTCGGCTGCCGGGGACCATTACTACGACGAGGGCTCGGCTGCCGGGGACAATTACTATGACGAGGGCTCGGCTGCCGGGGACCGTTACTACGACGAGGGCTCGGCTGCCGGGGACCGTTATTACGACGAGGGCTCGGCTGCCGGGGATCATTACTACGACGAGGGCTCAGCTGCCGGGGACCATTACTACGACGAGGGCTCGTCTGTCGGGGACCGTTACTACGACGAGGGCTTGGCTGCCGGGGACCATTACTACGACGAGGGCTCGGCTGCCGGGGAACGTTACTACGACGAGGGCTCGGCTGCCGGGGACCGTTACTACGACGAGGGCTCGGCTGCCGGGGACCATTACTACGACGAGGGCTCGGCTGCCGGGGACCATTACTACGACAAGGGCTCGTCTGCCGGGGACCGTTACTACGACGAGGGCTCGGCTGCCGGGGACCATTACTACGACGAGGGCTCGGCTGCCGGGGACCGTTACTACGACGAGGGCTCGGCTGCCGGGGACCGTTACTACGACGAGGGCTCGGCTGCCGGGGACCATTACTATGACGAGGGCTCGGCTGCCGGGGACCATTACTACGACGAGGGCTTTGCTACCAGGGACCATTACTACGACGAGGGCTCGTCTGCCGGGGACCGTTACTACGACGAGGGCTCGGCTGCCGGGGACCATTACTACGACGAGGGCTCGGCTGCCGGGGACCGTTACTACGACGAGGGCTCGGCTGCCGGGGACCATTACTACGACGAGGGCTCGGCTGCCGGGGACCGTTACTACGATGAGGGCTTGGCTGCCGGGGACCATTACTACGACGAGGGCTCGGCTGCCGGGGAAACAATTGTCGACGAGGGCTCGGCTGCCGGAGACCATTACTACGACGAGGGCTCGGCTGCCGGGGACCATTACTACGACGAGGGCTCGGCTGCCGGGGACCATTACTACGACGAGGGCTCAGCTGCCGGGGACCGTTACTACGATGAGGGCTCGGCTGCCGGGGACCATTACTACGACGAGGGCTCGGCTGCCGGGGACCATTACTACGACGAGGGCTCGGCTGCCGGGGACCGTTACTACGACGAGGGCTCGGCTGCCGGGGACCATTACTACGACGAGGGCTCGGCTGCCGGGGACCATTACTACGACGAGGGCTCGGCTGCCGGGGACCGTTACTACGACGAGGGCTCGGCTGCCGGGGACCATTACTACGATGAGGGCTCGGCTGCCGGGGACCGTTATTACCACGAGGGCTCGGCTGCCGGGGACCATTACTACGACGAGGGCTCGGCTGCCGGGGAAAAAATTGTCGACGAGGGCTCGACTGCCGGGGACCATTACTACGACGAGGGCTCGGCTGCCGGGGACCATTACTACGACGAGGGCTTTGCTACCAGGGACCATTACTACGACGAGGGCTCGTCTGCCGGGGACCGTTACTACGACGAGGGCTCGGCTGCCGGGGACCATTACTACGACGAGGGCTCGGCTGCCGTGGAAACAATTGTCGACGAGGGCTCGGCTGCCGGGGACCATTACTAGGACGAGGGCTCGTCTGCCGGGGACCATTACTACGACGAGAGCTTGGCTGCCGGGGACCGTTACTACGACGAGGGCTCGGCTGCCGGGAAACGTTACTACGACGAGGGCTCGGCTGCCGGGGACCATTACTACGATGAGGGCTCGGCTGCCGGGGAAACAATTGTCCACAAGGGCTCGGCTGCCGGGGACCATTACTATGACGAGGGCTCGGCTGCCGGGGACCATTACTACGACGAGGGCTTGGCTGCCGGGGACCGTTACTACGACGAGGGCTCGGCTGCCGGGGACCGTTACTACGACGAGGGCTCGGCTGCCGGGGACCATTACTACGACGAGGGCTCGGCTGCCGGGTAAACAATTGTCGACGAGGGCTTGTCTGCCGGGGACCATTACTACGACGAGGGCTCGGCTGCCGGGGACCATTACTACGACGAGGGCTCGGCTGCCGGGGACCATTACTACGACGAGGGCTCGGCTGCCGGGGACCGTTACTACGACGAGGGCTCGGCTGCCGGGGACCGTTATTACGACGAGGGCTCGGCTGCCGGGGATCATTACTACGACGAGGGCTCAGCTGCCGGGGACCATTACTACGACGAGGGCTCGTCTGTCGGGGACCGTTACTACGACGAGGGCTTGGCTGCCGGGGACCATTACTACGACGAGGGCTCGGCTGCCGGGGAACGTTACTACGACGACGGCTCGGCTGCCGGGGACCGTTACTACGACGAGGGCTCGGCTGCCGGGGACCATTACTACGACGAGGGCTCGGCTGCCGGGGACCATTACTACGACAAGGGCTCGTCTGCCGGGGACCGCTACTACGACTAGGGCTCGGCTGCCGGGGACCATTACTACGACGAGGGCTCGGCTGCCGGGGACCGTTACTACGACGAGGGCTCGGCTGCCGGGGACCGTTACTACGACGAGGGCTCGGCTGCCGGGGACCATTACTATGACGAGGGCTCGGCTGCCGGGGACCGTTACTACGACGAGGGCTCGGTTGCCGGGGACCGTTACTACAACGAGGGCTCGGCTGCCGGGGACCGTTATTACGACGAGGGCTCGGCTGCCGGGGACCATTACTACGACGAGGGCTCGGCTGCCGGGGAAAAAATTGTCGACGAGGGCTCGGCTGCCGGGGACCATTACTACGACGAGGGCTCGGCTGCCGGGGACCGTTACTACGACGAGGGCTCGGCTGCCGGGGACCATTACTACGACGAGGGCTCAGCTGCCGGGGACCGTTACTACGATGAGGGCTCGGCTGCCGGGGACCATTACTACGACGAGGGCTCGGCTGCCGGGGACCATTACTACGACGAGGGCTCGTCTTCCGGGGACCGTTACTACGACGAGGGCTCGGCTGCCGGGGACCATTACTACGACGAGGGCTCGGCTGCCGGGGACCATTACTACGACGAGGGCTCGGCTGCCGGGGACCGTTACTACGACGAGGGCTCGGCTGCCGGGGACCATTACTACGATGAGGGCTCGGCTGCCGGGGACCGTTATTACCACGAGGGCTCGGCTGCCGGGGACCATTACTACGACGAGGGCTCGGCTGCCGGGGAAAAAATTGTCGACGAGGGCTCGACTGCCGGGGACCATTACTACGACGAGGGCTCGGCTGCCGGGGACCATTACTACGACGAGGGCTTTGCTACCAGGGACCATTACTACGACGAGGGCTCGTCTGCCGGGGACCGTTACTACGACGAGGGCTCGGCTGCCGGGGACCATTACTACGACGAGGGCTCGGCTGCCGTGGAAACAATTGTCGACGAGGGCTCGGCTGCCGGGGACCATTACTAGGACGAGGGCTCGTCTGCCGGGGACCATTACTACGACGAGGGCTTGGCTGCCGGGGACCGTTACTACGACGAGGGCTCGGCTGCCGGGAACCGTTACTACGACGAGGGCTCGGCTGCCGGGGACCATTACTACGATGAGGGCTCGGCTGCCGGGGAAACAATTGTCCACAAGGGCTCGGCTGCCGGGGACCATTACTATGACGAGGGCTCGGCTGCCGGGGACCATTACTACGACGAGGGCTTGGCTGCCGGGGACCGTTACTACGACGAGGGCTCGGCTGCCGGGGACCGTTACTACGACGAGGGCTCGGCTGCCGGGGACCATTACTACGACGAGGGCTCGGCTGCCGGGTAAACAATTGTCGACGAGGGCTTGTCTGCCGGGGACCATTACTACGACGAGGGCTCGGCTGCCGGGGACCATTACTACGACGAGGGCTCGGCTGCCGGGGACAATTACTATGACGAGGGCTCGGCTGCCGGGGACCGTTACTACGACGAGGGCTCGGCTGCCGGGGACCGTTATTACGACGAGGGCTCGGCTGCCGGGGATCATTACTACGACGAGGGCTCAGCTGCCGGGGACCATTACTACGACGAGGGCTCGTCTGTCGGGGACCGTTACTACGACGAGGGCTTGTCTGCCGGGGACCATTACTACGACGAGGGCTCGGCTGCCGGGGAACGTTACTACGACGAGGGCTCGGCTGCCGGGGACCGTTACTACGACGAGGGCTCGGCTGCCGGGGACCATTACTACGACGAGGGCTCGGCTGCCGGGGACCATTACTACGACAAGGGCTCGTCTGCCGGGGACCGTTACTACGACGAGGGCTCGGCTGCCGGGGACCATTACTACGACGAGGGCTCGGCTGCCGGGGACCGTTACTACGACGAGGGCTCGGCTGCCGGGGACCGTTACTACGACGAGGGCTCGGCTGCCGGGGACCATTACTATGACGAGGGCTCGGCTGCCGGGGACCATTACTACGACGAGGGCTTTGCTACCAGGGACCATTACTACGACGAGGGCTCGTCTGCCGGGGACCGTTACTACGACGAGGGCTCGGCTGCCGGGGACCATTACTACGACGAGGGCTCGGCTGCCGGGGAAACAATTGTCGACGAGGGCTCGGCTGCCGGGGACCATTACTATGACGAGGGCTCGGCTGCCGGGGACCATTACTACGACGAGGGCTCGGCTGCCGGGGACCGTTACTACGACGAGGGCTCGGCTGCCGGGGACCGTTACTACGACGAGGGCTCGGCTGCCGGGGACCATTACTACGACGAGGGCTCGGCTGCCGGGGACACAATTGTCGACGAGGGCTCGGCTGCCGGGGACCATTACTATGACGAGGGCTCGGCTGCCGGGGAAACAATTGTCGACGAGGGCTCGGCTGCCGGGGACCATTACTACGACGAGGGCTCGGCTGCCGGGGAAAAAATTGTCGACGAGGGCTCGGCTGCCGGGGACCATTACTACGACGAGGGCTCGGCTGCCGGGGAAACAATTGTCGACGAGGGCTCGGCTGCCGGGGATCATTACTACGACGAGGGCTCGGCTGCCGGGGACCATTACTACAACGAGGGCTCGGCTGCCGGGGACCGTTACTACGACGAGGGCTCGGCTGCCGGGGACCGTTACTACGACGAGGGCTCGGCTGCCGGGGCCGTTATTACGACGAGGGCTCGGCTGCCGGGGCCGTTATTACGACGAGGGCTCGGCTGCCGGGGACCATTACTACGACGAGGGCTCGTCTGCCGGGGACCGTTACTACGACGAGGGCTCGGCTGCCGGGGACCATTACTACGACGAGGGCTCGGCTGCCGGGGAAACAATTGTCCACGAGGGCTCGGCTGCCGGGGACCATTACTATGACGAGGGCTCGGCTGCCGGGGACCATTACTACGACGAGGGCTTGGCTGCCGGGGACCATTACTACGACGAGGGCTCGGCTGCCGGGGACCGTTACTACGATGAGGGCTCGGCTGCCGGGGACCGTTATTACGACGAGGGCTCGGCTGCCGGGGATCATTACTACGACGAGGGCTCGGCTGCCGGGGACCATTACTACGACGAGGGCTCGTCTGCCGGGGACCGTTACTACGACGAGGGCTCGGCTGCCGGGGACCATTACTACGACGAGGGCTCGGCTGCCGGGGACCGTTACTACGACGAGGGCTCGGCTGCCGGTGACCGTTACTACGACGAGGGCTCGGCTGCCGGGGATCATTACTACGACGAGGGCTCGGCTGCCGGGGACCATTACTACGACGAGGGCTCGGCTGCCGGGGACCATTACTACGACGAGGGCTCGGCTGCCGGGGTCCGTTACTACGACGAGGGCTCGGTTGCCGGGGACCGTTACTACAACGAGGGCTCGGCTGCCGGGGACCGTTATTACGACGAGGGCTCGGCTGCCGGGGACCATTACTACGACGAGGGCTCGGCTGCTGGGGAAAAAATTGTCGACGAGGGCTCGACTGCCGGGGACCGTTACTACGACGAGGGCTCGGCTGCCGGGGACCGTTACTACGACGAGGGCTCGGCTGCCGGGGACCATTACTACGACGAGGGCTCGTCTGCCGGGGACCGTTACTACGACGAGGGCTCGGCTGCCGGGGACCGTTACTACGACGAGGGCTCGGCTGCCGGGGACCATTACTACGACGAGGGCTCGGCTGCCAGGGACCATTACTACGACGAGGGCTCGTCTGCCGGGGACCGTTACTACGACGAGGGCTCGGCTGCCGGGGACCGTTACTACGACGAGGGCTCGTCTGCCGGGGACCGTTATTACGACGAGGGCTCGGCTGCCGGGGACCATTACTACGACGAGGGCTCGTCTGCCGGGGACCGTTACTACGACGAGGGCTCGGCTGCCGGGGATCATTACTACGACGAGGGCTCGGCTGCCGGGGAAACAATTGTCGACGAGGGCTCGGCTGCCGGGGACCATTACTACGACGAGGGCTTGGCTGCCGGGGACCATTACTACGACGAGGGCTCGGCTGCCGGGGACCGTTACTACGACGAGGGCTTGGCTGCCGGGGACCATTACTACGACGAGGGCTCGGCTGCCGGGGAAACAATTGTCAACGAGGGCTCGGCTGCCGGGGACCATTACTACGACGAGGGCTCGGCTGCCGGGGACCATTACTACGACGAGGGCTCGGCTGCCGGGGACCGTTACTACGACGAGGGCTTGGCTGCCGGGGACCATTACTACGACGAGGGCTCGGCTGCCGGGGACCGTTACTACGACGAGGGCTCGGCTGCCGGGGACCGTTACTACGACGAGGGCTCGGCTGCCGGGGACCATTACTACGACGAGGGCTCGGCTGCCGGGGACCGTTACTACGACGAGGGCTCGGCTGCCGGGGACCATTACTACGACGAGGGCTCGGCTGCCGTGGAAACAATTGTCGACGAGGGCTCGGCTGCCGGGGACCATTACTATGACGAGGGCTCGGCTGCCGGGGACCATTACTACGACGAGGGCTTGGCTGCCGGGGACCGTTACTACGACGAGGGCTCGGCTGCCGGGGACCGTTACTACGACGAGGGCTCGGCTGCCGGGAACCATTACTACGACGAGGGCTCGTCTGCCGGGGACCGTTACTACGACGAGGGCTCGGCTGCCGGGGACCATTACTACGACGAGGGCTCGGCTGCCGGGGAAACAATTGTCGACGAGGGCTCGGCTGCCGGGGACCATTACTACGACGAGGGCTTGGCTGCCGGGGACCATTACTACGACGAGGGCTCGGCTGCCGGGGACCGTTACTACGATGAGGGCTCGGCTGCCGGGGACCATTACTACGACGAGGGCTCGGCTGCCGGGGACCATTACTACGACGAGGGCTCGTCTTCTGGGGACCGTTACTACGACGAGGGCTCGGCTGCCGGGGACCATTACTACGACGAGGGCTCGGCTACCGGGGAAACAATTGTCGACGAGGGCTCGGCTGCCGGGGACCATTACTACGACGAGGGCTCGGCTGCCGGGGACCATTACTACGACGAGGGCTCGGCTGCCGGGGACCGTTACTACGACGAGGGCTCGTCTGCCGGGGACCGTTACTACGATGAGGGCTCGGCTGCCGGGGACCGTTATTACCACGAGGGCTCGGCTGCCGGGGACCATTACTACGACGAGGGCTCGGCTGTCGGAGAAAAAATTGTCGACGAGGGCTCGACTGCCGGGGACCATTACTACGACGAGGGCTCGGCTGCCGGGGACCATTACTACGACGAGGGCTTTGCTACCAGGGACCATTACTACGACGAGGGCTCGTCTGCCGGGGACCGTTACTACGACGAGGGCTCGGCTGCCGGGGACCATTACTACGACGAGGGCTCGGCTGCCGTGGAAACAATTGTCGACAAGGGCTCGGCTGCCGGGGACCATTACTACGACGAGTGCTCGGCTGCCGGGGAAAAAATTGTCGACGAGAGCTCGGCTGCCGGGGACCATTACTACGACGAGGGCTCGGCTGCCAGGGACCGTTACTACGACGAGGGCTCGGCTGCCGGGGACCATTACTACGACGAGGGCTCGGCTGCCGGGGACCGTTACTACGACGAGGGCTCGGCTGCCGGGGAAACAATTGTCGACGAGGGCTCGGCTGCCGGGGATCATTACTACGACGAGGGCTCGGCTGCCGGGGACCATTACTAAGACGAGGGCTCGGCTGCCTGGGACCGTTACTACGACGAGGGCTCGTCTGCCGGGGACCGTTACTACGACGAGGGCTCGGCTGCCGGGGACCATTACTACGACGAGGGCTCGGCTGCCGGGGAAACAATTGTCCACGAGGGCTCGACTGCCGGGGACCATTACTATGACGAGGGCTCGGCTGCCGGGGACCATTACTACGACGAGGGCTTGGCTGCCGGGGACCGTTACTACGACGAGGGCTCGGCTGCCGGGGACCATTACTACGACGAGGGCTCGGCTGCCGGGGACCATTACTACGACGAGGGCTCGGCTGCCGGGGACCGTTACTGCGATGAGGGCTCGGGTGCCGGGGACCGTTATTGCGACGAGGGCTCGGCTGCCGGGGATCATTACTACGACGAGGGCTCGGCTGCCGGGGAAACAATTGTCGACGAGGGCTCGGCTGCCGGGGACCATTACTACGACGAGGGCTTGGCTGCCGGGGACCATTACTACGACGAGGGCTCGGCTGCCGGGGACCGTTACTACGACGAGGGCTCGGCTGCCGGGGACCATTACTACGACGAGGGCTCGGCTGCCGGGGAAACAATTGTCAACGAGGGCTCGGCTGCCGGGGACCATTACTACGACGAGGGCTCGGCTGCCGGGGACCATTACTACGACGAGGGCTCGGCTGCCGGGGACCGTTACTACGACGAGGGCTCGGCTGCCGGGGACCGTTACTACGACGAGGGCTCGGCTGCCGGGGACCGTTACTACAACGAGGGCTCGGCTGCCGGGGACCATTACTACGACGAGGGCTCGGCTGCCGGGGACCATTACTACGACGAGGGCTCGGCTGCCGGGGAAACAATTGTCGACGAGGGCTCGGCTGCCGGGGACCATTACTACGACGAGGGCTCGGCTGCCGGGGAAAAAATTGTCGACGAGGGCTCGGCTGCCGGGGACCATTACTACGACGAGGGCTCGGCTGCCGGGGACCGTTACTACGACGAGGGCTCGGCTGCCGGGGACCGTTACTACGACGAGGGCTCGGCTGCCGGGGACCATTACTACGACGAGGGCTCGGCTGCCGGGGACCGTTACTACGACGAGGGCTCGGCTGCCGGGGACCGTTACTACGACGAGGGCTCGTCTGCCGGGGACCGTTACTACGACGAGGGCTCGGCTGCCGGGGACCATTACTACGACGAGGGCTCGGCTGCCGGGGACCGTTACTACGACGAGGGCTCGGCTGCCGGGGACCGTTACTACGACGAGGGCTCGGCTGCCGGGGACCATTACTACGACGAGGGCTCGGCTGCCGGGGAAACAATTGTCGACGAGGGCTCGGCTGCCGGGGACCATTACTACGACGAGGGCTTGGCTGCCGGGGACCATTACTACGACGAGGGCTCGGCTGCCGGGGACCGTTACTACGACGAGGGCTCGGCTGCCGGGGACCATTACTACGACGAGGGCTCGGCTGCCGGGGAAACAATTGTCAACGAGGGCTCGGCTGCCGGGGACCATTACTACGTCAAGGGCTCGGCTGCCGGGGACCATTACTACGACGAGGGCTCGGCTGCCGGGGACCGTTACTACGACGAGGGCTCGTCTGCCGGGGACCGTTACTACGACGAGGGCTTGGCTGCCGGGGACCATTACTACGACGAGGGCTCGGCTGCCGGGGACCGTTACTACGACGAGGGCTCGGCTGCCGGGGACCGTTACTACGACGAGGGCTCGGCTGCCGGGGACCATTACTACGACGAGGGCTCCCCTGCCGGGGACCATTACTACGACGAGGGCTCGGCTGCCGGGGAAACAATTGTCGACGAGGGCTCGGCTGCCGGGGACCATTACTACGACGAGGGCTCGGCTGCCGGGGAAAAAATTGTTGACGAGGGCTCGGCTGCCGGGGACCAATACTACGACGAGGGCTCGGCTGCCGGGGACCGTTACTACGACGAGGGCTCGGCTGCCGGGGACCGTTACTACGACGAGGGCTCGGCTGCCGGGGACCATTACTACGACGAGGGCTCGGCTGCCGGGGACCGTTACTACGACGAGGGCTCGGCTGCCGGGGACCGTTACTACGACGAGGGCTCGGCTGCCGGGGACCATTACTACGACGAGGGCTCGTCTGCCGGGGACCGTTACTACGACGAGGGCTCGGCTGCCGGGGACCATTACTACGACGAGGGCTCGGCTGCCGGGGAAACAATTGTCGACGAGGGCTCGGCTGCCGGGGACCATTACTACGACGAGGGCTCGGCTGCCGGGGAAAAAATTGTCGACGAGGGCTCGGCTGCCGGGGACCATTACTACGACGAGGGCTCGGCTGCCGGGGACCGTTACTACGACGAGGGCTCGGCTGCCGGGGACCGTTACTACGACGAGGGCTCGGCTGCCGGGGACCGTTACTACGACGAGGGCTCGGCTGCCGGGGACCGTTACTACGACGAGGGCTCGTCTGCCGGGGACCGTTACTACGACGAGGGCTCGGCTGCCGGGGACCATTACTACGACGAGGGCTCGGCTGCCGGGGACCGTTACTACGACGAGGGCTCGGCTGCCGGGGACCGTTACTACGACGAGGGCTCGGCTGCCGGGGACCATTACTACGACGAGGGCTCGGCTGCCGGGGAAACAATTGTCGACGAGGGCTCGGCTGCCGGGGACCATTACTACGACGAGGGCTTGGCTGCCGGGGACCATTACTACGACGAGGGCTCGGCTGCCGGGGACCGTTACTACGACGAGGGCTCGGCTGCCGGGGACCATTACTACGACGAGGGCTCGGCTGCCGGGGAAACAATTGTCAACGAGGGCTCGGCTGCCGGGGTCCATTACTACGTCAAGGGCTCGGCTGCCGGGGACCATTACTACGACGAGGGCTCGGCTGCCGGGGACCGTTACTACGACGAGGGCTCGTCTGCCGGGGACCGTTACTACGACGAGGGCTTGGCTGCCGGGGACCATTACTACGACGAGGGCTCGGCTGCCGGGGACCGTTACTACGACGAGGGCTCGGCTGCCGGGGACCGTTACTACGACGAGGGCTCGGCTGCCGGGGACCATTACTACGACGAGGGCTCCCCTGCCGGGGACCATTACTACGACGAGGGCTCGGCTGCCGGGGAAACAATTGTCGACGAGGGCTCGGCTGCCGGGGACCATTACTACGACGAGGGCTCGGCTGCCGGGGAAAAAATTGTTGACGAGGGCTCGGCTGCCGGGGACCAATACTACGACGAGGGCTCGGCTGCCGGGGACCGTTACTACGACGAGGGCTCGGCTGCCGGGGACCGTTACTACGACGAGGGCTCGGCTGCCGGGGACCATTACTACGACGAGGGCTCGGCTGCCGGGGACCGTTACTACGACGAGGGCTCGTCTGCCGGGGACCGTTACTACGACGAGGGCTCGGCTGCCGGGGACCATTACTACGACGAGGGCTCGTCTGCCGGGGACCGTTACTACGACGAGGGCTCGGCTGCCGGGGACCATTACTACGACGAGGGCTCGGCTGCCGGGGAAACAATTGTCGACGAGGGCTCGGCTGCCGGGGACCATTACTACGACGAGGGCTTGGCTGCCGGGGACCATTACTACGACGAGGGCCCGGCTGCCGGGGACCGTTACTACGACGAGGGCTCGGCTGCCGGGGACCATTACTACGACGAGGGCTCGGCTGCCCGGGAAACAATTGTCAACGAGGGCTCGGCTGCCGGGGACCATTACTACGACGAGGGCTCGGCTGCCGGGGACCATTACTACGACTAGGGCTCGTCTGCCGGGGACCGTTACTACGACGAGGGCTCGGCTGCCGGGGACCATTACTACGACGAGGGCTCGGCTGCCGGGGAAACAATTGTCGACGAGGGCTCGGCTGCCGGGGACCATTACTACGACGAGGGCTCGGCTGCCGGGGAAAAAATTGTCGACGAGGGCTCGGCTGCCGGGGACCATTACTACGACGAGGGCTCGGCTGCCGGGGACCGTTACTACGACGAGGGCTCGGCTGCCGGGGACCGTTACTACGACGAGTGCTCGGCTGCCGGGGACCGTTACTACGACGAGGGCTCGGCTGCCGGGGACCGTTACTACGACGAGGGCTCGGCTGCCGGGGACCATTACTACGACGAGTGCTCGTCTGCCGGGGACCGTTACTACGACGAGGGCTCGGCTGCCGGGGACCATTACTACGACGAGGGCTCGGCTGCCGGGGACCGTTACTACGACGAGGGCTCGTCTGCCGGGGACCGTTACTACGACGAGGGCTTGGCTGCCGGGGACCATTACTACGACGAGGGCTCGGCTGCCGGGGACCGTTACTACGACGAGGGCTCGGCTGCCGGGGACCGTTACTACGACGAGGGCTCGGCTGCCGGGGACCATTACTACGACGAGGGCTCCCCTGCCGGGGACCATTACTACGACGAGGGCTCGGCTGCCGGGGAAACAATTGTCGACGAGGGCTCGGCTGCCGGGGACCATTACTACGACGAGGGCTCGGCTGCCGGGGAAAAAATTGTTGACGAGGGCTCGGCTGCCGGGGACCAATACTACGACGAGGGCTCGGCTGCCGGGGACCGTTACTACGACGAGGGCTCGGCTGCCGGGGACCGTTACTACGACGAGGGCTCGGCTGCCGGGGACCATTACTACGACGAGGGCTCGGCTGCCGGGGACCGTTACTACGACGAGGGCTCGGCTGCCGGGGACCGTTACTACGACGAGGGCTCGGCTGCCGGGGACCATTACTACGACGAGGGCTCGTCTGCCGGGGACCGTTACTACGACGAGGGCTCGGCTGCCGGGGACCATTACTACGACGAGGGCTCGGCTGCCGGGGACCATTACTACGACGAGGGCTCGGCTGCCGGGGAAACAATTGTCGACGAGGGCTCGGCTGCCGGGGACCATTACTACGACGAGGGCTTGGCTGCCGGGGACCATTACTACGACGAGGGCTCGGCTGCCGGGGACCGTTACTACGACGAGGGCTCGGCTGCCGGGGACCATTACTACGACGAGGGCTCGGCTGCCGGGGAAACAATTGTCAACGAGGGCTCGGCTGCCGGGGTCCATTACTACGTCAAGGGCTCGGCTGCCGGGGACCATTACTACGACGAGGGCTCGGCTGCCGGGGACCGTTACTACGACGAGGGCTCGTCTGCCGGGGACCGTTACTACGACGAGGGCTTGGCTGCCGGGGACCATTACTACGACGAGGGCTCGGCTGCCGGGGACCGTTACTACGACGAGGGCTCGGCTGCCGGGGACCGTTACTACGACGAGGGCTCGGCTGCCGGGGACCATTACTACGACGAGGGCTCCCCTGCCGGGGACCATTACTACGACGAGGGCTCGGCTGCCGGGGAAACAATTGTCGACGAGGGCTCGGCTGCCGGGGACCATTACTACGACGAGGGCTCGGCTGCCGGGGAAAAAATTGTTGACGAGGGCTCGGCTGCCGGGGACCAATACTACGACGAGGGCTCGGCTGCCGGGGACCGTTACTACGACGAGGGCTCGGCTGCCGGGGACCGTTACTACGACGAGGGCTCGGCTGCCGGGGACCATTACTACGACGAGGGCTCGGCTGCCGGGGACCGTTACTACGACGAGGGCTCGTCTGCCGGGGACCGTTACTACGACGAGGGCTCGGCTGCCGGGGACCATTACTACGACGAGGGCTCGTCTGCCGGGGACCGTTACTACGACGAGGGCTCGGCTGCCGGGGACCATTACTACGACGAGGGCTCGGCTGCCGGGGAAACAATTGTCGACGAGGGCTCGGCTGCCGGGGACCATTACTACGACGAGGGCTTGGCTGCCGGGGACCATTACTACGACGAGGGCTCGGCTGCCGGGGACCGTTACTACGACGAGGGCTCGGCTGCCGGGGACCATTACTACGACGAGGGCTCGGCTGCCCGGGAAACAATTGTCAACGAGGGCTCGGCTGCCGGGGACCATTACTACGACGAGGGCTCGGCTGCCGGGGACCATTACTACGACTAGGGCTCGTCTGCCGGGGACCGTTACTACGACGAGGGCTCCCCTGCCGGGGACCATTACTACGACGAGGGCTCGGCTGCCGGGGAAACAATTGTCGACGAGGGCTCGGCTGCCGGGGACCATTACTACGACGAGGGCTCGGCTGCCGGGGAAAAAATTGTTGACGAGGGCTCGGCTGCCGGGGACCAATACTACGACGAGGGCTCGGCTGCCGGGGACCGTTACTACGACGAGGGCTCGGCTGCCGGGGACCGTTACTACGACGAGGGCTCGGCTGCCGGGGACCATTACTACGACGAGGGCTCGGCTGCCGGGGACCGTTACTACGACGAGGGCTCGGCTGCCGGGGACCGTTACTACGACGAGGGCTCGGCTGCCGGGGACCATTACTACGACGAGGGCTCGTCTGCCGGGGACCGTTACTACGACGAGGGCTCGGCTGCCGGGGACCATTACTACGACGAGGGCTCGGCTGCCGGGGAAACAATTGTCGACGAGGGCTCGGCTGCCGGGGACCATTACTACGACGAGGGCTCGGCTGCCGGGGAAAAAATTGTCGACGAGGGCTCGGCTGCCGGGGACCATTACTACGACGAGGGCTCGGCTGCCGGGGACCGTTACTACGACGAGGGCTCGGCTGCCGGGGACCGTTACTACGACGAGGGCTCGGCTGCCGGGGACCGTTACTACGACGAGGGCTCGGCTGCCGGGGACCGTTACTACGACGAGGGCTCGTCTGCCGGGGACCGTTACTACGACGAGGGCTCGGCTGCCGGGGACCATTACTACGACGAGGGCTCGGCTGCCGGGGACCGTTACTACGACGAGGGCTCGGCTGCCGGGGACCGTTACTACGACGAGGGCTCGGCTGCCGGGGACCATTACTACGACGAGGGCTCGGCTGCCGGGGAAACAATTGTCGACGAGGGCTCGGCTGCCGGGGACCATTACTACGACGAGGGCTTGGCTGCCGGGGACCATTACTACGACGAGGGCTCGGCTGCCGGGGACCGTTACTACGACGAGGGCTCGGCTGCCGGGGACCATTACTACGACGAGGGCTCGGCTGCCGGGGAAACAATTGTCAACGAGGGCTCGGCTGCCGGGGTCCATTACTACGTCAAGGGCTCGGCTGCCGGGGACCATTACTACGACGAGGGCTCGGCTGCCGGGGACCGTTACTACGACGAGGGCTCGTCTGCCGGGGACCGTTACTACGACGAGGGCTTGGCTGCCGGGGACCATTACTACGACGAGGGCTCGGCTGCCGGGGACCGTTACTACGACGAGGGCTCGGCTGCCGGGGACCGTTACTACGACGAGGGCTCGGCTGCCGGGGACCATTACTACGACGAGGGCTCCCCTGCCGGGGACCATTACTACGACGAGGGCTCGGCTGCCGGGGGAAACAATTGTCGACGAGGGCTCGGCTGCCGGGGACCATTACTACGACGAGGGCTCGGCTGCCGGGGAAAAAATTGTTGACGAGGGCTCGGCTGCCGGGGACCAATACTACGACGAGGGCTCGGCTGCCGGGGACCGTTACTACGACGAGGGCTCGGCTGCCGGGGACCGTTACTACGACGAGGGCTCGGCTGCCGGGGACCATTACTACGACGAGGGCTCGGCTGCCGGGGACCGTTACTACGACGAGGGCTCGTCTGCCGGGGACCGTTACTACGACGAGGGCTCGGCTGCCGGGGACCATTACTACGACGAGGGCTCGTCTGCCGGGGACCGTTACTACGACGAGGGCTCGGCTGCCGGGGACCATTACTACGACGAGGGCTCGGCTGCCGGGGAAACAATTGTCGACGAGGGCTCGGCTGCCGGGGACCATTACTACGACGAGGGCTTGGCTGCCGGGGACCATTACTACGACGAGGGCCCGGCTGCCGGGGACCGTTACTACGACGAGGGCTCGGCTGCCGGGGACCATTACTACGACGAGGGCTCGGCTGCCCGGGAAACAATTGTCAACGAGGGCTCGGCTGCCGGGGACCATTACTACGACGAGGGCTCGGCTGCCGGGGACCATTACTACGACTAGGGCTCGTCTGCCGGGGACCGTTACTACGACGAGGGCTCGGCTGCCGGGGACCATTACTACGACGAGGGCTCGGCTGCCGGGGAAACAATTGTCGACGAGGGCTCGGCTGCCGGGGACCATTACTACGACGAGGGCTCGGCTGCCGGGGAAAAAATTGTCGACGAGGGCTCGGCTGCCGGGGACCATTACTACGACGAGGGCTCGGCTGCCGGGGACCGTTACTACGACGAGGGCTCGGCTGCCGGGGACCGTTACTACGACGAGTGCTCGGCTGCCGGGGACCGTTACTACGACGAGGGCTCGGCTGCCGGGGACCGTTACTACGACGAGGGCTCGGCTGCCGGGGACCATTACTACGACGAGTGCTCGTCTGCCGGGGACCGTTACTACGACGAGGGCTCGGCTGCCGGGGACCATTACTACGACGAGGGCTCGGCTGCCGGGGACCGTTACTACGACGAGGGCTCGTCTGCCGGGGACCGTTACTACGACGAGGGCTTGGCTGCCGGGGACCATTACTACGACGAGGGCTCGGCTGCCGGGGACCGTTACTACGACGAGGGCTCGGCTGCCGGGGACCGTTACTACGACGAGGGCTCGGCTGCCGGGGACCATTACTACGACGAGGGCTCCCCTGCCGGGGACCATTACTACGACGAGGGCTCGGCTGCCGGGGAAACAATTGTCGACGAGGGCTCGGCTGCCGGGGACCATTACTACGACGAGGGCTCGGCTGCCGGGGAAAAAATTGTTGACGAGGGCTCGGCTGCCGGGGACCAATACTACGACGAGGGCTCGGCTGCCGGGGACCGTTACTACGACGAGGGCTCGGCTGCCGGGGACCGTTACTACGACGAGGGCTCGGCTGCCGGGGACCATTACTACGACGAGGGCTCGGCTGCCGGGGACCGTTACTACGACGAGGGCTCGGCTGCCGGGGACCGTTACTACGACGAGGGCTCGGCTGCCGGGGACCATTACTACGACGAGGGCTCGTCTGCCGGGGACCGTTACTACGACGAGGGCTCGGCTGCCGGGGACCATTACTACGACGAGGGCTCGGCTGCCGGGGACCATTACTACGACGAGGGCTCGGCTGCCGGGGAAACAATTGTCGACGAGGGCTCGGCTGCCGGGGACCATTACTACGACGAGGGCTTGGCTGCCGGGGACCATTACTACGACGAGGGCTCGGCTGCCGGGGACCGTTACTACGACGAGGGCTCGGCTGCCGGGGACCATTACTACGACGAGGGCTCGGCTGCCGGGGAAACAATTGTCAACGAGGGCTCGGCTGCCGGGGTCCATTACTACGTCAAGGGCTCGGCTGCCGGGGACCATTACTACGACGAGGGCTCGGCTGCCGGGGACCGTTACTACGACGAGGGCTCGTCTGCCGGGGACCGTTACTACGACGAGGGCTTGGCTGCCGGGGACCATTACTACGACGAGGGCTCGGCTGCCGGGGACCGTTACTACGACGAGGGCTCGGCTGCCGGGGACCGTTACTACGACGAGGGCTCGGCTGCCGGGGACCATTACTACGACGAGGGCTCCCCTGCCGGGGACCATTACTACGACGAGGGCTCGGCTGCCGGGGAAACAATTGTCGACGAGGGCTCGGCTGCCGGGGACCATTACTACGACGAGGGCTCGGCTGCCGGGGAAAAAATTGTTGACGAGGGCTCGGCTGCCGGGGACCAATACTACGACGAGGGCTCGGCTGCCGGGGACCGTTACTACGACGAGGGCTCGGCTGCCGGGGACCGTTACTACGACGAGGGCTCGGCTGCCGGGGACCATTACTACGACGAGGGCTCGGCTGCCGGGGACCGTTACTACGACGAGGGCTCGTCTGCCGGGGACCGTTACTACGACGAGGGCTCGGCTGCCGGGGACCATTACTACGACGAGGGCTCGTCTGCCGGGGACCGTTACTACGACGAGGGCTCGGCTGCCGGGGACCATTACTACGACGAGGGCTCGGCTGCCGGGGAAACAATTGTCGACGAGGGCTCGGCTGCCGGGGACCATTACTACGACGAGGGCTTGGCTGCCGGGGACCATTACTACGACGAGGGCTCGGCTGCCGGGGACCGTTACTACGACGAGGGCTCGGCTGCCGGGGACCATTACTACGACGAGGGCTCGGCTGCCCGGGAAACAATTGTCAACGAGGGCTCGGCTGCCGGGGACCATTACTACGACGAGGGCTCGGCTGCCGGGGACCATTACTACGACTAGGGCTCGTCTGCCGGGGACCGTTACTACGACGAGGGCTCGGCTGCCGGGGACCATTACTACGACGAGGGCTCGGCTGCCGGGGAAACAATTGTCGACGAGGGCTCGGCTGCCGGGGACCATTACTACGACGAGGGCTCGGCTGCCGGGGAAAAAATTGTCGACGAGGGCTCGGCTGCCGGGGACCATTACTACGACGAGGGCTCGGCTGCCGGGGACCGTTACTACGACGAGGGCTCGGCTGCCGGGGACCGTTACTACGACGAGTGCTCGGCTGCCGGGGACCGTTACTACGACGAGGGCTCGGCTGCCGGGGACCATTACTACGACGAGGGCTCGGCTGCCGGGGACCATTACTACGACGAGGGCTCGGCTGCCGGGGAAACAATTGTCGACGAGGGCTCGGCTGCCGGGGACCATTACTACGACGAGGGCTCGGCTGCCGGGGAAAAAATTGTCGACGAGGGCTCGGCTGCCGGGGACCATTACTACGACGAGGGCTCGGCTGCCAGGGACCGTTACTACGACGAGGGCTCGGCTGCCGGGGACCATTACTACGACGAGGGCTCGGCTGCCGGGGACCGTTACTACGACGAGGGCTCGGCTGCCGGGGAAACAATTGTCGACGAGGGCTCGGCTGCCGGGGATCATTACTACGACGAGGGCTCGGCTGCCGGGGACCATTACTACGACGAGGGCTCGGCTGCCTGGAACCGTTACTACGACGAGGGCTCGTCTGCCGGGGACCGTTACTACGACGAGGGCTCGGCTGCCGGGGACCATTACTACGACGAGGGCTCGGCTGCCGGGGAAACAATTGTCCACGAGGGCTCGACTGCCGGGGACCATTACTATGACGAGGGCTCGGCTGCCGGGGACCATTACTACGACGAGGGCTTGGCTGCCGGGGACCGTTACTACGACGAGGGCTCGGCTGCCGGGGACCGTTACTACGACGAGGGCTCGGCTGCCGGGTCCATTACTACGACGAGGGCTCGGCTGCCGGGTAAACAATTGTCGACGAGGGCTCGGCTGCCGGGGACCATTACTACGACGAGGGCTCGGCTGCCGGGGAAACAATTGTCGACGAGGGCTCGGCTGCCGGGGACCATTACTACGACGAGGGCTCGGCTGCCGGGGAAAAAATTGTCGACGAGGGCTCGGCTGCCGGGGACCATTACTACGACGAGGGCTCGGCTGCCGGGGACCGTTACTACGACGAGGGCTCGGCTGCCGGGGACCGTTACTACGACGAGGGCTCGGCTGCCGGGGACCATTACTACGACGAGGGCTCGGCTGCCGGGGACCGTTACTACGACGAGGGCTCGTCTGCCGGGGACCGTTACTACGACGAGGGCTCGGCTGCCGGGGACCATTACTACGACGAGGGCTCGTCTGCCGGGGACCGTTACTACGACGAGGGCTCGGCTGCCGGGGACCGTTACTACGACGAGGGCTCGGCTGCCGGGGACCATTACTACGACGAGCGCTCGGCTGCCGGGGAAACAATTGTCGACGAGGGCTCGGCTGCCGGGGACCATTACTACGACGAGGGCTTGGCTGCCGGGGACCATTACTACGACGAGGGCTCGGCTGCCGGGGACCGTTACTACGACGAGGGCTCGGCTGCCGGGGACCATTACTATGACGAGGGCTCGGCTGCCGGGGAAACAATTGTCAACGAGGGCTCGGCTGCCGGGGACCATTACTACGTCAAGGGCTCGGCTGCCGGGGACCATTACTACGACGAGGGCTCGGCTGCCGGGGACCGTTACTACGACGAGGGCTCGTCTGCCGGGGACCGTTACTACGACGAGGGCTCGGCTGCCGGGGACCATTACTACGACGAGGGCTCGGCTGCCGGGGACCGTTACTACGACGAGGGCTCGGCTGCCGGGGACCGTTACTACGACGAGGGCTCGGCTGCCGGGGACCATTACTACGACGAGGGCTCCCCTGCCGGGGACCATTACTACGACGAGGGCTCGGCTGCCGGGGAAACAATTGTCGACGAGGGCTCGGCTGCCGGGGACCATTACTACGACGAGGGCTCGGCTGCCGGGGAAAAAATTGTTGACGAGGGCTCGGCTGCCGGGGACCAATACTACGACGAGGGCTCGGCTGCCGGGGACCGTTACTACGACGAGGGCTCGGCTGCCGGGGACCGTTACTACGACGAGGGCTCGGCTGCCGGGGACCATTACTACGACGAGGGCTCGGCTGCCGGGGACCGTTACTACGACGAGGGCTCGGCTGCCGGGGACCGTTACTACGACGAGGGCTCGGCTGCCGGGGACCATTACTACGACGAGGGCTCGTCTGCCGGGGACCGTTACTACGACGAGGGCTCGGCTGCCGGGGACCATTACTACGACGAGGGCTCGGCTGCCGGGGAAACAATTGTCGACGAGGGCTCGGCTGCCGGGGACCATTACTACGACGAGGGCTCGGCTGCCGGGGAAAAAATTGTCGACGAGGGCTCGGCTGCCGGGGACCATTACTACGACGAGGGCTCGGCTGCCGGGGACCGTTACTACGACGAGGGCTCGGCTGCCGGGGACCGTTACTACGACGAGGGCTCGGCTGCCGGGGACCGTTACTACGACGAGGGCTCGGCTGCCGGGGACCGTTACTACGACGAGGGCTCGGCTGCCGGGGACCATTACTACGACGAGGGCTCGGCTGCCGGGGACCGTTACTACGACGAGGGCTCGGCTGCCGGGGACCGTTACTACGACGAGGGCTCGGCTGCCGGGGACCATTACTACGACGAGGGCTCGGCTGCCGGGGAAACAATTGTCGACGAGGGCTCGGCTGCCGGGGACCATTACTACGACGAGGGCTTGGCTGCCGGGGACCATTACTACGACGAGGGCTCGGCTGCCGGGGACCGTTACTACGACGAGGGCTCGGCTGCCGGGGACCATTACTACGACGAGGGCTCGGCTGCCGGGGAAACAATTGTCAACGAGGGCTCGGCTGCCGGGGTCCATTACTACGTCAAGGGCTCGGCTGCCGGGGACCATTACTACGACGAGGGCTCGGCTGCCGGGGACCGTTACTACGACGAGGGCTCGTCTGCCGGGGACCGTTACTACGACGAGGGCTTGGCTGCCGGGGACCATTACTACGACGAGGGCTCGGCTGCCGGGGACCGTTACTACGACGAGGGCTCGGCTGCCGGGGACCGTTACTACGACGAGGGCTCGGCTGCCGGGGACCATTACTACGACGAGGGCTCCCCTGCCGGGGACCATTACTACGACGAGGGCTCGGCTGCCGGGGAAACAATTGTCGACGAGGGCTCGGCTGCCGGGGACCATTACTACGACGAGGGCTCGGCTGCCGGGGAAAAAATTGTTGACGAGGGCTCGGCTGCCGGGGACCAATACTACGACGAGGGCTCGGCTGCCGGGGACCGTTACTACGACGAGGGCTCGGCTGCCGGGGACCGTTACTACGACGAGGGCTCGGCTGCCGGGGACCATTACTACGACGAGGGCTCGGCTGCCGGGGACCGTTACTACGATGAGGGCTCGTCTGCCGGGGACCGTTACTACGACGAGGGCTCGGCTGCCGGGGACCATTACTACGACGAGGGCTCGTCTGCCGGGGACCGTTACTACGACGAGGGCTCGGCTGCCGGGGACCATTACTACGACGAGGGCTCGGCTGCCGGGGAAACAATTGTCGACGAGGGCTCGGCTGCCGGGGACCATTACTACGACGAGGGCTTGGCTGCCGGGGACCATTACTACGACGAGGGCCCGGCTGCCGGGGACCGTTACTACGACGAGGGCTCGGCTGCCGGGGACCATTACTACGACGAGGGCTCGGCTGCCCGGGAAACAATTGTCAACGAGGGCTCGGCTGCCGGGGACCATTACTACGACGAGGGCTCGGCTGCCGGGGACCATTACTACGACTAGGGCTCGTCTGCCGGGGACCGTTACTACGACGAGGGCTCGGCTGCCGGGGACCATTACTACGACGAGGGCTCGGCTGCCGGGGAAACAATTGTCGACGAGGGCTCGGCTGCCGGGGACCATTACTACGACGAGGGCTCGGCTGCCGGGGAAAAAATTGTCGACGAGGGCTCGGCTGCCGGGGACCATTACTACGACGAGGGCTCGGCTGCCGGGGACCGTTACTACGACGAGGGCTCGGCTGCCGGGGACCGTTACTACGACGAGTGCTCGGCTGCCGGGGACCGTTACTACGACGAGGGCTCGGCTGCCGGGGACCGTTACTACGACGAGGGCTCGGCTGCCGGGGACCATTACTACGACGAGTGCTCGTCTGCCGGGGACCGTTACTACGACGAGGGCTCGGCTGCCGGGGACCATTACTACGACGAGGGCTCGGCTGCCGGGGACCGTTACTACGACGAGGGCTCGTCTGCCGGGGACCGTTACTACGACGAGGGCTTGGCTGCCGGGGACCATTACTACGACGAGGGCTCGGCTGCCGGGGACCGTTACTACGACGAGGGCTCGGCTGCCGGGGACCGTTACTACGACGAGGGCTCGGCTGCCGGGGACCATTACTACGACGAGGGCTCCCCTGCCGGGGACCATTACTACGACGAGGGCTCGGCTGCCGGGGAAACAATTGTCGACGAGGGCTCGGCTGCCGGGGACCATTACTACGACGAGGGCTCGGCTGCCGGGGAAAAAATTGTTGACGAGGGCTCGGCTGCCGGGGACCAATACTACGACGAGGGCTCGGCTGCCGGGGACCGTTACTACGACGAGGGCTCGGCTGCCGGGGACCGTTACTACGACGAGGGCTCGGCTGCCGGGGACCATTACTACGACGAGGGCTCGGCTGCCGGGGACCGTTACTACGACGAGGGCTCGGCTGCCGGGGACCGTTACTACGACGAGGGCTCGGCTGCCGGGGACCATTACTACGACGAGGGCTCGTCTGCCGGGGACCGTTACTACGACGAGGGCTCGGCTGCCGGGGACCATTACTACGACGAGGGCTCGGCTGCCGGGGACCATTACTACGACGAGGGCTCGGCTGCCGGGGAAACAATTGTCGACGAGGGCTCGGCTGCCGGGGACCGTTACTACGACGAGGGCTTGGCTGCCGGGGACCATTACTACGACGAGGGCTCGGCTGCCGGGGACCGTTACTACGACGAGGGCTCGGCTGCCGGGGACCATTACTACGACGAGGGCTCGGCTGCCGGGGAAACAATTGTCAACGAGGGCTCGGCTGCCGGGGTCCATTACTACGTCAAGGGCTCGGCTGCCGGGGACCATTACTACGACGAGGGGCTCGGCTGCCGGGGACCGTTACTACGACGAGGGCTCGTCTGCCGGGGACCGTTACTACGACGAGGGCTTGGCTGCCGGGGACCATTACTACGACGAGGGCTCGGCTGCCGGGGACCGTTACTACGACGAGGGCTCGGCTGCCGGGGACCGTTACTACGACGAGGGCTCGGCTGCCGGGGACCATTACTACGACGAGGGCTCCCCTGCCGGGGACCATTACTACGACGAGGGCTCGGCTGCCGGGGAAACAATTGTCGACGAGGGCTCGGCTGCCGGGGACCATTACTACGACGAGGGCTCGGCTGCCGGGGAAAAAAATTGTTGACGAGGGCTCGGCTGCCGGGGACCAATACTACGACGAGGGCTCGGCTGCCGGGGACCGTTACTACGACGAGGGCTCGGCTGCCGGGGACCGTTACTACGACGAGGGCTCGGCTGCCGGGGACCATTACTACGACGAGGGCTCGGCTGCCGGGGGACCGTTACTACGACGAGGGCTCGTCTGCCGGGGACCGTTACTACGACGAGGGCTCGGCTGCCGGGGACCATTACTACGACGAGGGCTCGTCTGCCGGGGAAGGGCTCGGCTGCCGGGGACCATTACTACGACGAGGGCTCGGCTGCCGGGGAAACAATTGTCGACGAGGGCTCGGCTGCCGGGGGACCATTACTACGACGAGGGCTTGGCTGCCGGGGACCATTACTACGACGAGGGCTCGGCTGCCGGGGGACCGTTACTACGACGAGGGCTCGGCTGCCGGGGACCATTACTACGACGAGGGCTCGGCTGCCCGGGAAACAATTGTCAACGAGGGCTCGGCTGCCGGGGACCATTACTACGACGAGGGCTCGGCTGCCGGGGACCATTACTACGACTAGGGCTCGTCTGCCGGGGGACCGTTACTACGACGAGGGCTCGGCTGCCGGGGACCATTACTACGACGAGGGCTCGGCTGCCGGGGAAACAATTGTCGACGAGGGCTCGGCTGCCGGGGACCATTACTACGACGAGGGCTCGGCTGCCGGGGAAAAAATTGTCGACGAGGGCTCGGCTGCCGGGGACCATTACTACGACGAGGGCTCGGCTGCCGGGGACCGTTACTACGACGAGGGCTCGGCTGCCGGGGACCGTTACTACGACGAGTGCTCGGCTGCCGGGGACCGTTACTACGACGAGGGCTCGGCTGCCGGGGACCGTTACTACGACGAGGGCTCGGCTGCCGGGGACCATTACTACGACGAGGGCTCGGCTGCCGGGGAAACAATTGTCGACGAGGGGCTCGGCTGCCGGGGACCATTACTACGACGAGGGCTCGGCTGCCGGGGAAAAAATTGTCGACGAGGGCTCGGCTGCCGGGGGACCATTACTACGACGAGGGCTCGGCTGCCAGGGACCGTTACTACGACGAGGGCTCGGCTGCCGGGGACCATTACTACGACGAGGGCTCGGCTGCCGGGGGACCGTTACTACGACGAGGGCTCGGCTGCCGGGGAAACAATTGTCGACGAGGGCTCGGCTGCCGGGGATCATTACTACGACGAGGGCTCGGCTGCCGGGGGACCATTACTACGACGAGGGGCTCGGCTGCCTGGAACCGTTACTACGACGAGGGCTCGTCTGCCGGGGGACCGTTACTACGACGAGGGCTCGGCTGCCGGGGACCATTACTACGACGAGGGCTCGGCTGCCGGGGAAACAATTGTCCACGAGGGGCTCGACTGCCGGGGGACCATTACTATGACGAGGGCTCGGCTGCCGGGGACCATTACTACGACGAGGGCTTGGCTGCCGGGGACCGTTACTACGACGAGGGCTCGGCTGCCGGGGACCGTTACTACGACGAGGGCTCGGCTGCCGGGTCCATTACTACGACGAGGGCTCGGCTGCCGGGTAAACAATTGTCGACGAGGGGCTCGGCTGCCGGGGGACCATTACTACGACGAGGGGCTCGGCTGCCGGGGAAACAATTGTCGACGAGGGCTCGGCTGCCGGGGACCATTACTACGACGAGGGCTCGGCTGCCGGGGAAAAAAATTGTCGACGAGGGCTCGGGCTGCCGGGGACCATTACTACGACGAGGGCTCGGCTGCCGGGGACCGTTACTACGACGAGGGCTCGGCTGCCGGGGACCGTTACTACGACGAGGGCTCGGCTGCCGGGGACCATTACTACGACGAGGGCTCGGCTGCCGGGGACCGTTACTACGACGAGGGCTCGGCTGCCGGGGACCGTTACTACGACGAGGGCTCGTCTGCCGGGGACCGTTACTACGACGAGGGCTCGGGCTGCCGGGGGACCATTACTACGACGAGGGCTCGTCTGCCGGGGGACCGTTACTACGACGAGGGCTCGGCTGCCGGGGGACCGTTACTACGACGAGGGCTCGGCTGCCGGGGACCATTACTACGACGAGCGCTCGGCTGCCGGGGAAACAATTGTCGACGAGGGCTCGGCTGCCGGGGGACCATTACTACGACGAGGGCTTGGCTGCCGGGGACCATTACTACGACGAGGGCTCGGCTGCCGGGGACCGTTACTACGACGAGGGGCTCGGCTGCCGGGGACCATTACTATGACGAGGGCTCGGCTGCCGGGGAAACAATTGTCAACGAGGGCTCGGCTGCCGGGGACCATTACTACGTCAAGGGCTCGGCTGCCGGGGACCATTACTACGACGAGGGCTCGGCTGCCGGGGACCGTTACTACGACGAGGGCTCGTCTGCCGGGGACCGTTACTACGACGAGGGGCTCGGCTGCCGGGGGACCATTACTACGACGAGGGCTCGGCTGCCGGGGACCGTTACTACGACGAGGGCTCGGCTGCCGGGGACCATTACTACGACGAGGGCTCCCCTGCCGGGGGACCATTACTACGACGAGGGCTCGGCTGCCGGGGAAACAATTGTCGACGAGGGCTCGGCTGCCGGGGACCATTACTACGACGAGGGCTCGGCTGCCGGGGGGAAAAAATTGTTGACGAGGGCTCGGCTGCCGGGGACCAATACTACGACGAGGGCTCGGCTGCCGGGGACCGTTACTACGACGAGGGCTCGGCTGCCGGGGGACCGTTACTACGACGAGGGCTCGGCTGCCGGGGACCATTACTACGACGAGGGGCTCGGCTGCCGGGGGACCGTTACTACGACGAGGGCTCGTCTGCCGGGGGACCGTTACTACGACGAGGGCTCGGCTGCCGGGGACCATTACTACGACGAGGGCTCGTCTGCCGGGGACCGTTACTACGACGAGGGCTCGGCTGCCGGGGGACCATTACTACGACGAGGGCTCGGCTGCCGGGGAAACAATTGTCGACGAGGGCTCGGCTGCCGGGGACCATTACTACGACGAGGGCTTGGCTGCCGGGGACCATTACTACGACGAGGGCTCGGCTGCCGGGGGACCGTTACTACGACGAGGGCTCGGCTGCCGGGGACCATTACTACGACGAGGGCTCGGCTGCCCGGGGAAACAATTGTCAACGAGGGCTCGGCTGCCGGGGGACCATTACTACGACGAGGGCTCGGCTGCCGGGGGACCATTACTACGACTAGGGCTTGGCTGCCGGGGACCATTACTACGACGAGGGCTCGGCTGCCGGGGACCGTTACTACGACGAGGGCTCGGCTGCCGGGGACCATTACTATGACGAGGGCTCGGCTGCCGGGGAAACAATTGTCAACGAGGGCTCGGCTGCCGGGGGACCATTACTACGTCAAGGGCTCGGCTGCCGGGGACCATTACTACGACGAGGGCTCGGCTGCCGGGGACCGTTACTACGACGAGGGCTCGTCTGCCGGGGACCGTTACTACGACGAGGGCTTGGCTGCCGGGGACCATTACTACGACGAGGGCTCGGCTGCCGGGGACCGTTACTACGACGAGGGCTCGGCTGCCGGGGACCGTTACTACGACGAGGGCTCGGCTGCCGGGGACCATTACTACGACGAGGGCTCCCCTGCCGGGGACCATTACTACGACGAGGGCTCGGCTGCCGGGGAAACAATTGTCGACGAGGGCTCGGCTGCCGGGGACCATTACTACGACGAGGGCTCGGCTGCCGGGGAAAAAATTGTTGACGAGGGCTCGGCTGCCGGGGACCAATACTACGACGAGGGCTCGGCTGCCGGGGACCGTTACTACGACGAGGGCTCGGCTGCCGGGGACCGTTACTACGACGAGGGCTCGGCTGCCGGGGACCATTACTACGACGAGGGCTCGGCTGCCGGGGACCGTTACTACGACGAGGGCTCGTCTGCCGGGGACCGTTACTACGACGAGGGCTCGGCTGCCGGGGACCATTACTACGACGAGGGCTCGTCTGCCGGGGACCGTTACTACGACGAGGGCTCGGCTGCCGGGGACCATTACTACGACGAGGGCTCGGCTGCCGGGGAAACAATTGTCGACGAGGGCTCGGCTGCCGGGGGACCATTACTACGACGAGGGCTTGGCTGCCGGGGACCATTACTACGACGAGGGCTCGGCTGCCGGGGACCGTTACTACGACGAGGGCTCGGCTGCCGGGGACCATTACTACGACGAGGGCTCGGCTGCCCGGGAAACAATTGTCAACGAGGGCTCGGCTGCCGGGGACCATTACTACGACGAGGGCTCGGCTGCCGGGGACCATTACTACGACTAGGGCTCGTCTGCCGGGGACCGTTACTACGACGAGGGCTCGGCTGCCGGGGACCATTACTACGACGAGGGCTCGGCTGCCGGGGAAACAATTGTCGACGAGGGCTCGGCTGCCGGGGACCATTACTACGACGAGGGCTCGGCTGCCGGGGAAAAAATTGTCGACGAGGGCTCGGCTGCCGGGGACCATTACTACGACGAGGGCTCGGCTGCCGGGGACCGTTACTACGACGAGGGCTCGGCTGCCGGGGACCGTTACTACGACGAGTGCTCGGCTGCCGGGGACCGTTACTACGACGAGGGCTCGGCTGCCGGGGACCATTACTACGACGAGGGCTCGGCTGCCGGGGACCGTTACTACGACGAGGGCTCGGCTGCCGGGGACCGTTACTACGACGAGGGCTCGGCTGCCGGGGACCATTACTACGACGAGGGCTCGGCTGCCGGGGAAACAATTGTCGACGAGGGCTCGGCTGCCGGGGACCATTACTACGACGAGGGCTTGGCTGCCGGGGACCATTACTACGACGAGGGCTCGGCTGCCGGGGACCGTTACTACGACGAGGGCTCGGCTGCCGGGGACCATTACTACGACGAGGGCTCGGCTGCCGGGGAAACAATTGTCAACGAGGGCTCGGCTGCCGGGGACCATTACTACGTCAAGGGCTCGGCTGCCGGGGACCATTACTACGACGAGGGCTCGGCTGCCGGGGACCGTTACTACGACGAGGGCTCGTCTGCCGGGGACCGTTACTACGACGAGGGCTCGGCTGCCGGGGACCATTACTACGACGAGGGCTCGGCTGCCGGGGACCGTTACTACGACGAGGGCTCGGCTGCCGGGGACCATTACTACGACGAGGGCTCCCCTGCCGGGGACCATTACTACGACGAGGGCTCGGCTGCCGGGGAAACAATTGTCGACGAGGGCTCGGCTGCCGGGGACCATTACTACGACGAGGGCTCGGCTGCCGGGGAAAAAATTGTTGACGAGGGCTCGGCTGCCGGGGACCGTTACTACGACGAGGGCTCGGCTGCCGGGGACCGTTACTACGACGAGGGCTCGGCTGCCGGGGACCGTTACTACGACGAGGGCTCGGCTGCCGGGGACCATTACTACGACGAGGGCTCGTCTGCCGGGGACCGTTACTACGACGAGGGCTCGGCTGCCGGGGACCATTACTACGACGAGGGCTCGGCTGCCGGGGACCATTACTACGACGAGGGCTCGGCTGCCGGGGAAACAATTGTCGACGAGGGCTCGGCTGCCGGGGACCATTACTACGACGAGGGCTTGGCTGCCGGGGACCATTACTACGACGAGGGCTCGGCTGCCGGGGACCGTTACTACGACGAGGGCTCGGCTGCCGGGGACCATTACTACGACGAGGGCTCGGCTGCCGGGGAAACAATTGTCAACGAGGGCTCGGCTGCCGGGGTCCATTACTACGTCAAGGGCTCGGCTGCCGGGGACCATTACTACGACGAGGGCTCGGCTGCCGGGGACCGTTACTACGACGAGGGCTCGTCTGCCGGGGACCGTTACTACGACGAGGGCTTGGCTGCCGGGGACCATTACTACGACGAGGGCTCGGCTGCCGGGGACCGTTACTACGACGAGGGCTCGGCTGCCGGGGACCGTTACTACGACGAGGGCTCGGCTGCCGGGGACCATTACTACGACGAGGGCTCCCCTGCCGGGGACCATTACTACGACGAGGGCTCGGCTGCCGGGGAAACAATTGTCGACGAGGGCTCGGCTGCCGGGGACCATTACTACGACGAGGGCTCGGCTGCCGGGGAAAAAATTGTTGACGAGGGCTCGGCTGCCGGGGACCAATACTACGACGAGGGCTCGGCTGCCGGGGACCGTTACTACGACGAGGGCTCGGCTGCCGGGGACCGTTACTACGACGAGGGCTCGGCTGCCGGGGACCATTACTACGACGAGGGCTCGGCTGCCGGGGACCGTTACTACGACGAGGGCTCGTCTGCCGGGGACCGTTACTACGACGAGGGCTCGGCTGCCGGGGACCATTACTACGACGAGGGCTCGTCTGCCGGGGACCGTTACTACGACGAGGGCTCGGCTGCCGGGGACCATTACTACGACGAGGGCTCGGCTGCCGGGGAAACAATTGTCGACGAGGGCTCGGCTGCCGGGGACCATTACTACGACGAGGGCTTGGCTGCCGGGGACCATTACTACGACGAGGGCTCGGCTGCCGGGGACCGTTACTACGACGAGGGCTCGGCTGCCGGGGACCATTACTACGACGAGGGCTCGGCTGCCCGGGAAACAATTGTCAACGAGGGCTCGGCTGCCGGGGACCATTACTACGACGAGGGCTCGGCTGCCGGGGACCATTACTACGACTAGGGCTCGTCTGCCGGGGACCGTTACTACGACGAGGGCTCGGCTGCCGGGGACCATTACTACGACGAGGGCTCGGCTGCCGGGGGAAACAATTGTCGACGAGGGCTCGGCTGCCGGGGACCATTACTACGACGAGGGCTCGGCTGCCGGGGAAAAAATTGTCGACGAGGGCTCGGCTGCCGGGGACCATTACTACGACGAGGGCTCGGCTGCCGGGGACCGTTACTACGACGAGGGCTCGGCTGCCGGGGACCGTTACTACGACGAGTGCTCGGCTGCCGGGGACCGTTACTACGACGAGGGCTCGGCTGCCGGGGACCATTACTACGACGAGGGCTCGGCTGCCGGGGACCATTACTACGACGAGGGCTCGGCTGCCGGGGGAAACAATTGTCGACGAGGGCTCGGCTGCCGGGGACCATTACTACGACGAGGGCTCGGCTGCCGGGGAAAAAATTGTCGACGAGGGCTCGGCTGCCGGGGACCATTACTACGACGAGGGCTCGGCTGCCAGGGACCGTTACTACGACGAGGGCTCGGCTGCCGGGGACCATTACTACGACGAGGGCTCGGCTGCCGGGGACCGTTACTACGACGAGGGCTCGGCTGCCGGGGAAACAATTGTCGACGAGGGCTCGGCTGCCGGGGATCATTACTACGACGAGGGCTCGGCTGCCGGGGACCATTACTACGACGAGGGCTCGGCTGCCTGGAACCGTTACTACGACGAGGGCTCGTCTGCCGGGGACCGTTACTACGACGAGGGCTCGGCTGCCGGGGACCATTACTACGACGAGGGCTCGGCTGCCGGGGAAACAATTGTCCACGAGGGCTCGACTGCCGGGGACCATTACTATGACGAGGGCTCGGCTGCCGGGGACCATTACTACGACGAGGGCTTGGCTGCCGGGGACCGTTACTACGACGAGGGCTCGGCTGCCGGGGACCGTTACTACGACGAGGGCTCGGCTGCCGGGTCCATTACTACGACGAGGGCTCGGCTGCCGGGTAAACAATTGTCGACGAGGGCTCGGCTGCCGGGGGACCATTACTACGACGAGGGCTCGGCTGCCGGGGAAACAATTGTCGACGAGGGCTCGGCTGCCGGGGACCATTACTACGACGAGGGCTCGGCTGCCGGGGAAAAAATTGTCGACGAGGGCTCGGCTGCCGGGGACCATTACTACGACGAGGGCTCGGCTGCCGGGGACCGTTACTACGACGAGGGCTCGGCTGCCGGGGACCGTTACTACGACGAGGGCTCGGCTGCCGGGGACCATTACTACGACGAGGGCTCGGCTGCCGGGGACCGTTACTACGACGAGGGCTCGGCTGCCGGGGACCGTTACTACGACGAGGGCTCGTCTGCCGGGGACCGTTACTACGACGAGGGCTCGGCTGCCGGGGACCATTACTACGACGAGGGCTCGTCTGCCGGGGACCGTTACTACGACGAGGGCTCGGCTGCCGGGGACCGTTACTACGACGAGGGCTCGGCTGCCGGGGACCATTACTACGACGAGCGCTCGGCTGCCGGGGAAACAATTGTCGACGAGGGCTCGGCTGCCGGGGACCATTACTACGACGAGGGCTTGGCTGCCGGGGACCATTACTACGACGAGGGCTCGGCTGCCGGGGACCGTTACTACGACGAGGGCTCGGCTGCCGGGGACCATTACTATGACGAGGGCTCGGCTGCCGGGGAAACAATTGTCAACGAGGGCTCGGCTGCCGGGGACCATTACTACGTCAAGGGCTCGGCTGCCGGGGACCATTACTACGACGAGGGCTCGGCTGCCGGGGACCGTTACTACGACGAGGGCTCGTCTGCCGGGGACCGTTACTACGACGAGGGCTCGGCTGCCGGGGACCATTACTACGACGAGGGCTCGGCTGCCGGGGACCGTTACTACGACGAGGGCTCGGCTGCCGGGGACCATTACTACGACGAGGGCTCCCCTGCCGGGGACCATTACTACGACGAGGGCTCGGCTGCCGGGGAAACAATTGTCGACGAGGGCTCGGCTGCCGGGGACCATTACTACGACGAGGGCTCGGCTGCCGGGGAAAAAATTGTTGACGAGGGCTCGGCTGCCGGGGACCAATACTACGACGAGGGCTCGGCTGCCGGGGACCGTTACTACGACGAGGGCTCGGCTGCCGGGGACCGTTACTACGACGAGGGCTCGGCTGCCGGGGACCATTACTACGACGAGGGCTCGGCTGCCGGGGACCGTTACTACGACGAGGGCTCGTCTGCCGGGGACCGTTACTACGACGAGGGCTCGGCTGCCGGGGACCATTACTACGACGAGGGCTCGTCTGCCGGGGACCGTTACTACGACGAGGGCTCGGCTGCCGGGGACCATTACTACGACGAGGGCTCGGCTGCCGGGGAAACAATTGTCGACGAGGGCTCGGCTGCCGGGGACCATTACTACGACGAGGGCTTGGCTGCCGGGGACCATTACTACGACGAGGGCTCGGCTGCCGGGGACCGTTACTACGACGAGGGCTCGGCTGCCGGGGACCATTACTACGACGAGGGCTCGGCTGCCCGGGAAACAATTGTCAACGAGGGCTCGGCTGCCGGGGACCATTACTACGACGAGGGCTCGGCTGCCGGGGACCATTACTACGACTAGGGCTTGGCTGCCGGGGACCATTACTACGACGAGGGCTCGGCTGCCGGGGACCGTTACTACGACGAGGGCTCGGCTGCCGGGGACCATTACTATGACGAGGGCTCGGCTGCCGGGGAAACAATTGTCAACGAGGGCTCGGCTGCCGGGGACCATTACTACGTCAAGGGCTCGGCTGCCGGGGACCATTACTACGACGAGGGCTCGGCTGCCGGGGACCGTTACTACGACGAGGGCTCGTCTGCCGGGGACCGTTACTACGACGAGGGCTTGGCTGCCGGGGACCATTACTACGACGAGGGCTCGGCTGCCGGGGACCGTTACTACGACGAGGGCTCGGCTGCCGGGGACCGTTACTACGACGAGGGCTCGGCTGCCGGGGACCATTACTACGACGAGGGCTCCCCTGCCGGGGACCATTACTACGACGAGGGCTCGGCTGCCGGGGAAACAATTGTCGACGAGGGCTCGGCTGCCGGGGACCATTACTACGACGAGGGCTCGGCTGCCGGGGAAAAAATTGTTGACGAGGGCTCGGCTGCCGGGGACCAATACTACGACGAGGGCTCGGCTGCCGGGGACCGTTACTACGACGAGGGCTCGGCTGCCGGGGACCGTTACTACGACGAGGGCTCGGCTGCCGGGGACCATTACTACGACGAGGGCTCGGCTGCCGGGGACCGTTACTACGACGAGGGCTCGTCTGCCGGGGACCGTTACTACGACGAGGGCTCGGCTGCCGGGGACCATTACTACGACGAGGGCTCGTCTGCCGGGGACCGTTACTACGACGAGGGCTCGGCTGCCGGGGACCATTACTACGACGAGGGCTCGGCTGCCGGGGAAACAATTGTCGACGAGGGCTCGGCTGCCGGGGACCATTACTACGACGAGGGCTTGGCTGCCGGGGACCATTACTACGACGAGGGCTCGGCTGCCGGGGACCGTTACTACGACGAGGGCTCGGCTGCCGGGGACCATTACTACGACGAGGGCTCGGCTGCCCGGGAAACAATTGTCAACGAGGGGCTCGGCTGCCGGGGACCATTACTACGACGAGGGCTCGGCTGCCGGGGACCATTACTACGACTAGGGCTCGTCTGCCGGGGACCGTTACTACGACGAGGGCTCGGCTGCCGGGGACCATTACTACGACGAGGGCTCGGCTGCCGGGGAAACAATTGTCGACGAGGGCTCGGCTGCCGGGGACCATTACTACGACGAGGGCTCGGCTGCCGGGGAAAAAATTGTCGACGAGGGCTCGGCTGCCGGGGACCATTACTACGACGAGGGCTCGGCTGCCGGGGACCGTTACTACGACGAGGGCTCGGCTGCCGGGGACCGTTACTACGACGAGTGCTCGGCTGCCGGGGGACCGTTACTACGACGAGGGCTCGGCTGCCGGGGACCATTACTACGACGAGGGCTCGGCTGCCGGGGGACCGTTACTACGACGAGGGCTCGGCTGCCGGGGGACCGTTACTACGACGAGGGCTCGGCTGCCGGGGACCATTACTACGACGAGGGCTCGGCTGCCGGGGAAACAATTGTCGACGAGGGCTCGGCTGCCGGGGACCATTACTACGACGAGGGCTTGGCTGCCGGGGACCATTACTACGACGAGGGCTCGGCTGCCGGGGACCGTTACTACGACGAGGGCTCGGCTGCCGGGGACCATTACTACGACGAGGGCTCGGCTGCCGGGGAAACAATTGTCAACGAGGGCTCGGCTGCCGGGGACCATTACTACGTCAAGGGCTCGGCTGCCGGGGACCATTACTACGACGAGGGCTCGGCTGCCGGGGACCGTTACTACGACGAGGGCTCGTCTGCCGGGGACCGTTACTACGACGAGGGCTTGGCTGCCGGGGACCATTACTACGACGAGGGCTCGGCTGCCGGGGACCGTTACTACGACGAGGGCTCGGCTGCCGGGGACCGTTACTACGACGAGGGCTCGGCTGCCGGGGACCATTACTACGACGAGGGCTCCCCTGCCGGGGACCATTACTACGACGAGGGCTCGGCTGCCGGGGAAACAATTGTCGACGAGGGCTCGGCTGCCGGGGACCATTACTACGACGAGGGCTCGGCTGCCGGGGAAAAAATTGTTGACGAGGGCTCGGCTGCCGGGGACCAATACTACGACGAGGGTTCGGCTGCCGGGGACCGTTACTACGACGAGGGCTCGGCTGCCGGGGACCGTTACTACGACGAGGGCTCGGCTGCCGGGGACCGTTACTACGACGAGGGCTCGGCTGCCGGGGACCGTTACTACGACGAGGGCTCGGCTGCCGGGGACCATTACTACGACGAGGGCTCGGCTGCCGGGGAAACAATTGTCGACGAGGGCTCGGCTGCCGGGGACCATTACTACGACGAGGGCTTGGCTGCCGGGGACCATTACTACGACGAGGGCTCGGCTGCCGGGGACCGTTACTACGACGAGGGCTCGGCTGCCGGGGACCATTACTACGACGAGGGCTCGGCTGCCGGGGAAACAATTGTCAACGAGGGCTCGGCTGCCGGGGACCATTACTACGTCAAGGGCTCGGCTGCCGGGGACCATTACTACGACGAGGGCTCGGCTGCCGGGGACCGTTACTACGACGAGGGCTCGTCTGCCGGGGACCGTTACTACGACGAGGGCTTGGCTGCCGGGGACCATTACTACGACGAGGGCTCGGCTGCCGGGGACCGTTACTACGACGAGGGCTCGGCTGCCGGGGACCGTTACTACGACGAGGGCTCGGCTGCCGGGGACCATTACTACGACGAGGGCTCCCCTGCCGGGGACCATTACTACGACGAGGGCTCGGCTGCCGGGGAAACAATTGTCGACGAGGGCTCGGCTGCCGGGGACCATTACTACGACGAGGGCTCGGCTGCCGGGGAAAAAATTGTTGACGAGGGCTCGGCTGCCGGGGACCAATACTACGACGAGGGTTCGGCTGCCGGGGACCGTTACTACGACGAGGGCTCGGCTGCCGGGGACCGTTACTACGACGAGGGCTCGGCTGCCGGGGACCATTACTACGACGAGGGCTCGGCTGCCGGGGACCGTTACTACGACGAGGGCTCGTCTGCCGGGGACCGTTACTACGACGAGGGCTCGGCTGCCGGGGACCATTACTACGACGAGGGCTCGTCTGCCGGGGACCGTTACTACGACGAGGGCTCGGCTGCCGGGGACCATTACTACGACGAGGGCTCGGCTGCCGGGGAAACAATTGTCGACGAGGGCTCGGCTGCCGGGGACCATTACTACGACGAGGGCTTGGCTGCCGGGGACCATTACTACGACGAGGGCTCGGCTGCCGGGGACCGTTACTACGACGAGGGCTCGGCTGCCGGGGACCATTACTACGACGAGGGCTCGGCTGCCCGGGAAACAATTGTCAACGAGGGCTCGGCTGCCGGGGACCATTACTACGACGAGGGCTCGGCTGCCGGGGACCATTACTACGACTAGGGCTCGTCTGCCGGGGACCGTTACTACGACGAGGGCTCGGCTGCCGGGGACCATTACTACGACGAGGGCTCGGCTGCCGGGGAAACAATTGTCGACGAGGGCTCGGCTGCCGGGGGACCATTACTACGACGAGGGCTCGGCTGCCGGGGAAAAAATTGTCGACGAGGGCTCGGCTGCCGGGGACCATTACTACGACGAGGGCTCGGCTGCCGGGGACCGTTACTACGACGAGGGCTCGGCTGCCGGGGACCGTTACTACGACGAGTGCTCGGCTGCCGGGGACCGTTACTACGACGAGGGCTCGGCTGCCGGGGACCATTACTACGACGAGGGCTCGGCTGCCGGGGACCATTACTACGACGAGGGCTCGGCTGCCGGGGAAACAATTGTCGACGAGGGCTCGGCTGCCGGGGACCATTACTACGACGAGGGCTCGGCTGCCGGGGAAAAAATTGTCGACGAGGGCTCGGCTGCCGGGGACCATTACTACGACGAGGGCTCGGCTGCCAGGGACCGTTACTACGACGAGGGCTCGGCTGCCGGGGACCATTACTACGACGAGGGCTCGGCTGCCGGGGACCGTTACTACGACGAGGGCTCGGCTGCCGGGGAAACAATTGTCGACGAGGGCTCGGCTGCCGGGGATCATTACTACGACGAGGGCTCGGCTGCCGGGGACCATTACTACGACGAGGGCTCGGCTGCCTGGGACCGTTACTACGACGAGGGCTCGTCTGCCGGGGACCGTTACTACGACGAGGGCTCGGCTGCCGGGGACCATTACTACGACGAGGGCTCGGCTGCCGGGGAAACAATTGTCCACGAGGGCTCGACTGCCGGGGACCATTACTATGACGAGGGCTCGGCTGCCGGGGACCATTACTACGACGAGGGCTTGGCTGCCGGGGACCGTTACTACGACGAGGGCTCGGCTGCCGGGGACCGTTACTACGACGAGGGCTCGGCTGCCGGGTCCATTACTACGACGAGGGCTCGGCTGCCGGGTAAACAATTGTCGACGAGGGCTCGGCTGCCGGGGACCATTACTACGACGAGGGCTCGGCTGCCGGGGAAACAATTGTCGACGAGGGCTCGGCTGCCGGGGACCATTACTACGACGAGGGCTCGGCTGCCGGGGAAAAAATTGTCGACGAGGGCTCGGCTGCCGGGGACCATTACTACGACGAGGGCTCGGCTGCCGGGGACCGTTACTACGACGAGGGCTCGGCTGCCGGGGACCGTTACTACGACGAGGGCTCGGCTGCCGGGGACCATTACTACGACGAGGGCTCGGCTGCCGGGGACCGTTACTACGACGAGGGCTCGTCTGCCGGGGACCGTTACTACGACGAGGGCTCGGCTGCCGGGGACCATTACTACGACGAGGGCTCGTCTGCCGGGGACCGTTACTACGACGAGGGCTCGGCTGCCGGGGACCATTACTACGACGAGGGCTCGGCTGCCGGGGAAACAATTGTCGACGAGGGCTCGGCTGCCGGGGACCATTACTACGACGAGGGCTTGGCTGCCGGGGACCATTACTACGACGAGGGCTCGGCTGCTGGGGACCGTTACTACGACGAGGGCTCGGCTGCCGGGGACCATTACTACGACGAGGGCTCGGCTGCCCGGGAAACAATTGTCAACGAGGGCTCGGCTGCCGGGGACCATTACTACGACGAGGGCTCGGCTGCCGGGGACCATTACTACGACTAGGGCTCGTCTGCCGGGGACCGTTACTACGACGAGGGCTCGGCTGCCGGGGACCATTACTACGACGAGGGCTCGGCTGCCGGGGAAACAATTGTCGACGAGGGCTCGGCTGCCGGGGACCATTACTACGACGAGGGCTCGGCTGCCGGGGAAAAAATTGTCGACGAGGGCTCGGCTGCCGGGGACCATTACTACGACGAGGGCTCGGCTGCCGGGGACCGTTACTACGACGAGGGCTCGGCTGCCGGGGACCGTTACTACGACGAGTGCTCGGCTGCCGGGGACCGTTACTACGACGAGGGCTCGGCTGCCGGGGACCATTACTACGACGAGGGCTCGGCTGCCGGGGACCATTACTACGACGAGGGCTCGGCTGCCGGGGAAACAATTGTCGACGAGGGCTCGGCTGCCGGGGACCATTACTACGACGAGGGCTCGGCTGCCGGGGAAAAAATTGTCGACGAGGGCTCGGCTGCCGGGGACCATTACTACGACGAGGGCTCGGCTGCCAGGGACCGTTACTACGACGAGGGCTCGGCTGCCGGGGACCATTACTACGACGAGGGCTCGGCTGCCGGGGACCGTTACTACGACGAGGGCTCGGCTGCCGGGGAAACAATTGTCGACGAGGGCTCGGCTGCCGGGGATCATTACTACGACGAGGGCTCGGCTGCCGGGGACCATTACTACGACGAGGGCTCGGCTGCCTGGGACCGTTACTACGACGAGGGCTCGTCTGCCGGGGACCGTTACTACGACGAGGGCTCGGCTGCCGGGGACCATTACTACGACGAGGGCTCGGCTGCCGGGGAAACAATTGTCCACGAGGGCTCGACTGCCGGGGACCATTACTATGACGAGGGCTCGGCTGCCGGGGGACCATTACTACGACGAGGGCTTGGCTGCCGGGGACCGTTACTACGACGAGGGCTCGGCTGCCGGGGACCGTTACTACGACGAGGGCTCGTCTGCCGGGTCCATTACTACGACGAGGGCTCGGCTGCCGGGTAAACAATTGTCGACGAGGGCTCGGCTGCCGGGGACCATTACTACGACGAGGGCTCGGCTGCCGGGGAAACAATTGTCGACGAGGGCTCGGCTGCCGGGGACCATTACTACGACGAGGGCTCGGCTGCCGGGGAAAAAATTGTCGACGAGGGCTCGGCTGCCGGGGACCATTACTACGACGAGGGCTCGGCTGCCGGGGGACCGTTACTACGACGAGGGCTCGGCTGCCGGGGACCGTTACTACGACGAGGGCTCGGCTGCCGGGGACCATTACTACGACGAGGGCTCGGCTGCCGGGGACCGTTACTACGACGAGGGCTCGGCTGCCGGGGACCGTTACTACGACGAGGGCTCGTCTGCCGGGGACCGTTACTACGACGAGGGCTCGGCTGCCGGGGACCTTTACTACGACGAGGGCTCGGCTGCCGGGGACCGTTACTACGACGAGGGCTCGGCTGCCGGGGACCGTTACTACGACGAGGGCTCGGCTGCCGGGGACCATTACTACGACGAGGGCTCGGCTGCCGGGGAAACAATTGTCGACGAGGGCTCGGCTGCCGGGGACCATTACTACGACGAGGGCTTGGCTGCCGGGGACCATTACTACGACGAGGGCTCGGCTGCCGGGGGACCGTTACTACGACGAGGGCTCGGCTGCCGGGGACCATTACTACGACGAGGGCTCGGCTGCTGGGGAAACAATTGTCAACGAGGGCTCGGCTGCCGGGGACCATTACTACGTCAAGGGCTCGGCTGCCGGGGACCATTACTACGACGAGGGCTCGGCTGCCGGGGACCGTTACTACGACGAGGGCTCGTCTGCCGGGGACCGTTACTACGACGAGGGCTTGGCTGCCGGGGGACCATTACTACGACGAGGGCTCGGCTGCCGGGGACCGTTACTACGACGAGGGCTCGGCTGCCGGGGACCGTTACTACGACGAGGGCTCGGCTGCCGGGGACCATTACTACGACGAGGGCTCCCCTGCCGGGGACCATTACTACGACGAGGGCTCGGCTGCCGGGGAAACAATTGTCGACGAGGGCTCGGCTGCCGGGGACCATTACTACGACGAGGGCTTGGCTGCCGGGGACCATTACTACGACGAGGGCTCGGCTGCCGGGGGACCGTTACTACGACGAGGGCTCGGCTGCCGGGGACCATTACTACGACGAGGGCTCGGCTGCCCGGGAAACAATTGTCAACGAGGGCTCGGCTGCCGGGGACCATTACTACGACGAGGGCTCGGCTGCCGGGGACCATTACTACGACTAGGGCTCGTCTGCCGGGGACCGTTACTACGAAGAGGGCTCGGCTGCCGGGGACCATTACTACGACGAGGGCTCGGCTGCCGGGGAAACAATTGTCGACGAGGGCTCGGCTGCCGGGGACCATTACTACGACGAGGGCTCGGCTGCCGGGGAAAAAATTGTCGACGAGGGCTCGGCTGCCGGGGAAACAATTGTCAACGAGGGCTCGGCTGCCGGGGACCATTACTACGACGAGGGCTCGGCTGCCGGGGACCATTACTACGACGAGGGCTCGGCTGCCGGGGACCGTTACTACGACGAGGGCTTGGCTGCCGGGGACCATTACTACGACGAGGGCTCGGCTGCCGGGGACCGTTACTACGACGAGGGCTCGGCTGCCGGGGGACCGTTACTACGACGAGGGCTCGGCTGCCGGGGACCATTACTACGACGAGGGCTCGGCTGCCGGGGACCGTTACTACGACGAGGGCTCGGCTGCCGGGGACCGTTACTACGACGAGGGCTCGGCTGCCGGGGACCGTTACTACGACGAGGGCTTGGCTGCCGGGGACCGTTACTACGACGAGGGCTCGGCTGCCGGGGACCGTTACTACGACGAGGGCTCGTCTTCCGGGGACCGTTACTACGACGAGGGCTCGGCTGCCGGGGACCATTACTACGACGAGGGCTCGGCTGCTGGGGAAACAATTGTCGACGAGGGCTCGGCTGCCGGGGACCATTACTACGACGAGGGCTTGGCTGCCGGGGACCATTACTACGACGAGGGCTCGGCTGCCGGGGACCGTTACTACGACGAGGGCTCGGCTGCCAGGGACCATTACTACGACGAGGGCTCGGCTGCCGGGGAAACAATTGTCAACGAGGGCTCGGCTGCCGGGGACCATTACTACGACGAGGGCTCGGCTGCCGGGGACCGTTACTACGACGAGGGCTCGGCTGCCGGGGACCGTTACTACGACGAGGGCTCGGCTGCCGGGGACCGTTACTACGACGAGGGCTCGGCTGCCGGGGACCATTACTACGACGAGGGCTTCGGCTGCCGGGGACCATTACTACGACGAGGGCTCGGCTGCCGGGGGAAACAATTGTCGACGAGGGCTCGGCTGCCGGGGACCATTACTACGACGAGGGCTCGGCTGCCGGGGAAAAAATTGTCGACGAGGGCTCGGCTGCCGGGGACCATTACTACGACGAGGGCTCGGCTGCCGGGGACCGTTACTACGACGAGGGCTCGGCTGCCGGGGACCGTTACTACGACGAGGGCTCGGCTGCCGGGGACCGTTACTACGACGAGGGCTCGTCTGCCGGGGACCGTTACTACGACGAGGGCTCGGCTGCCGGGGACCGTTACTACGACGAGGGCTCGGCTGCCGGGGACCGTTACTATGACGAGGGCTCGGCTGCCGGGGACCATTACTACGACGAGGGCTCGGCTGCCGGGGACCGTTACTACGACGAGGGCTCGGCTGCTGGGGACCATTACTACGACGAGGGCTCGGCTGCCGGGGAAACAATTGTCGACGAGGGCTCGGCTGCCGGGGACCATTACTACGACGAGGGCTTGGCTGCCGGGGACCATTACTACGACGAGGGCTCGGCTGCCGGGGACCGTTACTACGACGAGGGCTCGGCTGCCGGGGACCATTACTACGACGAGGGCTCGGCTGCCGGGGAAACAAATGTCAACGAGGGCTCGGCTGCCGGGGACCATTACTACGACGAGGTCTCGGCTGCCGGGGACCATTACTACGACGAGGGCTCGGCTGCCGGGGACCGTTACTACGACGAGGGCTTGGCTGCCGGGGACCATTACTACGACGAGGGCTCGGCTGCCGGGGACCGTTACTACGACGAGGGCTCGGCTGCCGGGGACTGTTACTACGACGAGGGCTCGGCTGCCGGGGACCATTACTACGACGAGGGCTCGGCTGCCGGGGGACCATTACTACGACGAGGGCTCGGCTGCCGGGGAAACAATTGTCGACGAGGGCTCGGCTGCCGGGGACCATTACTACGACGAGGGCTCGGCTGCCGGGGAAAAAATTGTCGACGAGGGCTCGGCTGCCGGGGACCATTACTACGACGAGGGCTCGGCTGCCGGGGACCGTTTACTACGACGAGGGCTCGACTGCCGGGGACCGTTACTACGACGAGGGCTCGGCTGCCGGGACCGTTACTACGACGAGGGCTCGTCTGCCGGGGACCGTTACTACGACGAGGGCTTGGCTGCCGGGGACCATTACTACGACGAGGGCTCGGCTGCCGGGGACCGTTACTACGACGAGGGCTCGGCTGCCGGGGACCGTTACTACGACGAGGGCTCGGCTGCCGGGGACCATTACTACGACGAGGGCTCGGCTGCCGGGTAAACAATTGTCGACGAGGGCTCGGCTGCCGGGGACCATTACTATGACGAGGGCTCGGCTGCCAGGGACCATTACTACGACGAGGGCTCGGCTGCCGGGGACCGTTACTACGATGAGGGCTCGGCTGCCGGGGACCGTTATTACGACGAGGGCTCGGCTGCCGGGGATCATTACTACGACGAGGGCTCGGCTGCCGGGGAAACAATTGTCGACGAGGGCTCGGCTGCCGGGGACCATTACTACGACGAGGGCTCGGCTGCCGGGGGAAAAAATTGTCGACGAGGGCTCGGCTGCCGGGGACCATTACTACGACGAGGGCTCGGCTGCCGGGGACCGTTACTACGACGAGGGCTCGGCTGCCGGGGACCGTTACTACGACGAGGGCTCGGCTGCCGGGGACCATTACTACGACGAGGGCTCGGCTGCCGGGGACCGTTACTACGACCAGGGCTCGGCTGCCGGGGACCGTTACTACGACGAGGGCTTGGCTGCCGGGGACCGTTACTACGACGAGGGCTCGGCTGCCGGGGACCGTTACTATGACGAGGGCTCGGCTGCCGGGGACCATTACTACGACGAGGGCTCGGCTGCCGGGGGACCGTTACTACGACGAGGGCTCGGCTGCCGGGGACCATTACTACGACGAGGGCTCGGCTGCCGGGGAAACAATTGTCGACGAGGGCTCGGCTGCCGGGGACCATTACTACGACGAGGGCTTGGCTGCCGGGGACCATTACTACGACGAGGGCTCGGCTGCCGGGGACCGTTACTACGACGAGGGCTCGGCTGCCGGGGACCATTACTACGACAGGGCTCGGCTGCTGGGGAAACAATTGTCAACGAGGGCTCGGCTGCCGGGGACCATTACTACGACGAGGGCTCGGCTGCCGGGGACCATTACTACGACGAGGGCTCGGCTGCCGGGGACCGTTACTACGACGAGGGCTCGGCTGCCGGGGACCGTTACTACGACGAGGGCTCGGCTGCCGGGGACCGTTACTACGACGAGGGCTCGGCTGCCGGGGACCATTACTACGACGAGGGCTCGGCTGCCGGGGACCATTACTACGACGAGGGCTCGGCTGCCGGGGAAACAATTGTCGACGAGGGCTCGGCTGCCGGGGGACCATTACTACGACGAGGGCTCGGCTGCCGGGGACCATTACTACGACGAGGGCTCGGCTGCCGGGGACCATTACTACGACGAGGACTCGGCTGCTGGGGAAACAATTGTCGACGAGGGCTCGGCTGCCGGGGACCATTACTACGACGAGGGCTCGGCTGCCGGGGAAAAAATTGTCGACGAGGGCTCGGCTGCCGGGGACCATTACTACGACGAGGGCTCGGCTGCCGGGGACCGTTACTACGACGAGGGCTCGGCTGCCAGGGACCGTTACTACGACGAGGGCTCGGCTGCCGGGGACCATTGCTACGACGAGGGCTCGGCTGCCGGGGACCATTACTACGACGAGGGCTTGGCTGCCGGGGAAACAATTGTCGACGAGGGCTCGGCTGCCGGGGACCATTACTACGACGAGGGCTCGACTGCCGGGGGACCATTACTACGACGAGGGCTCGGCTGCCGGGGACCGTTACTACGACGAGGGCTCGGCTGCCGGGGACCATTACTACGACGAGGGCTCGGCTGCCGGGGAAACAATTGTCAACGAGGGCTCGGCTGCCGGGGACCATTACTACGTCGAGGGCTCGGCTGCCGGGGACCATTACTACGACGAGGGCTCGGCTGCCGGGGACCGTTACTACGACTAGGCCTCGTCTGCCGGGGACCGTTACTATGACGAGGGCTCGGCTGCCGGGGACCATTACTACGACGAGGGCTCGGCTGCCGGGGGAAACAATTGTCGACGAGGGCTCGGATGCCGGGGACCATTACTACGACGAGGGCTCGGCTGCCGGGGAAAAAATTGTCGACGAGGGCTCGGCTGCCGGGGACCATTACTACGACGAGGGCTCGGCTGCCGGGGACCGTTACTACGACGAGGGCTCGGCTGCCGGGGACCGTTACTACGACGAGGGCTCGGCTGCCGGGGACCATTACTACGACGAGGGCTCGGCTGCCGGGGAAACAATTGTCGACGAGGGCTCGGCTGCCGGGGACCATTACTACGACGAGGGCTCGGCTGCCGGGGAAAAAATTGTCGACGAGGGCTCGGCTGCCGGGGACCATTACTACGACGAGGGCTCGGCTGCCAGGGACCGTTACTACGACGAGGGCTCGGCTGCCGGGGACCATTACTACGACGAGGGCTCGGCTGCCGGGGACCGTTACTACGACGAGGGCTCGGCTGCCGGGGACCGTTATTACGACGAGGGCTCGGCTGCCGGGGACCATTACTACGACGAGGGCTCGGCCGCCGGGGAAACAATTGTCGACGAGGGCTCGGCTGCCGGGGATCATTACTACGACGAGGGCTTGGCTGCCGGGGACCGTTACTACGACGAGGGCTCGTCTGCCGGGGACCGTTACTACGACGAGGGCTTGGCTGCCGGGGACCATTACTACGACGAGGGCTCGGCTGCCGGGGACCGTTACTACGACGAGGGCTCGGCTGCCGGGGACCGTTACTACGACGAGGGCTCGGCTGCCGGGGACCGTTACTACGATGAGGGCTCGGCTGCCGGGGACCGTTATTACCACGAGGGCTCGGCTGCCGGGGACCATTACTACGACGAGGGCTCGGCTGCCGGGGACCATTACTACGATGAGGGCTTTGCTACCAGGGACCATTACTACGACGAGGGCTCGGCTGCCGGGGACCGTTACTACGACGAGGGCTCGGCTACCAGGGACCATTACTAAGACGAGGGCTCGGCTGCCGTGGAAACAATTGTCGACGAGGGCTCGGCTGCCGGGGACCATTACTATGACGAGGGCTCGGCTGCTGGGGACCATTACTATGACGAGGGCTCGGCTGCCGGGGACCGTTACTACGACGAGGGCTCGGCTGCCGGGGACCGTTACTACGACGAGGGCTCGGCTGCCGGGTAAACAAATGTCGACGAGGGCTCGGCTGCCGGGGACCATTACTACGACGAGGGCTCGGCTGCCGGGGAAACAATTGTCGACGAGGGCTCGGCTGCCGGGGACCATTACTACGACGAGTGCTCGGCTGCCGGGGAAAAAATTGTCGACGAGGGCTCGGCTGCCGGGGACCATTACTACGACGAGGTCTCGGCTGCCAGGGACCGTTACTACGACGAGGGCTCGGCTGCCGGGGAAACAATTGTCGACGAGGGCTCGGCTGCCGGGGATCATTACTACGACGAGGGCTCGGCTGCCGGGGACCATTACTACGACGAGGGCTCGGCTGCCTGGGACCGTTACTACGACGAGGGCTCGTCTGCCGGGGACCGTTACTACGACGAGGGCTCGGCTGCCGGGGACCATTACTACGACGAGGGCTCGGCTGCTGGGGAAACAATTTTCCACGAGGGCTCGGCTGCCGGGGACCATTACTATGACGAGGGCTCGGCTGCCGGGGACCATTACTACGACGAGGGCTTGGCTGCCGGGGACCGTTACTACGACGAGGGCTCGGCTGCCGGGGACCGTTACTACGACGAGGGCTCGGCTGCCGGGTCCATTATTACGACGAGGGCTCTGCTGCCGGGTAAACAATTGTCGACGAGGGCTCGGCTGCCGGGGACCATTACTACGACGAGGGCTCGGCTGCCGGGGACCGTTACTACGACGAGGGCTCGGCTGCCGGGGACCGTTACTACGACGAGGGCTCGGCTGCCTGGGACCATTACTACGACGAGGGCTCGGCTGCCGGGGAAACAATTGTCGACGAGGGCTCGGCTGCCGGGGACCATTACTACGACGAGGGCTCGGCTGCCGGGGAAAAAATTGTCGACGAGGGCTCGGCTGCCGGGGACCATTACTACGACGAGGGCTCGTCTGCCAGGGACCGTTACTACGACGAGGGCTCGTATGCCGGGGACCATTACTACGACGAGGGCTCGTCTGCCGGGGACCGTTACTACGACGAGGGCTCGGCTGCCGGGGACCATTACTACGACGAGGGCTCGGCTGCCGGGGACCGTTACTACGACGAGGGCTCGGCTGCCGGGGACCGTTACTACGACGAGGGCTCGGCTGCCGGGGACCATTACTACGACGAGGGCTCGGCTGCCGGGGACCCTTACTACGACGAGGGCTCGTCTGCCGGGGACCGTTACTACGACGAGGGCTCGGCTGCCGGGGGACCATTACTACGACGAGGGCTCGGCTGCCGGGGACCGTTACTACGACGAGGGCTCGGCTGCCGGGGACCATTACTACGACGAGGGCTCGGCTGCCGGGGACCGTTACTACGACGAGGGCTCGGCTGCCGGGGACCGTTACTACGACGAGGGCTCGGCTGCCAGGGACCGTTACTACGACGAGGGCTCGTCTGCCGGGGGACCGTTACTACGACGAGGGCTCGGCTGCCGGGGACCATTACTACGACGAGGGCTCGGCTGCCGGGGAAACAATTGTCGACGAGGGCTCGGCTGCCGGGGACCATTACTACGACGAGGGCTTGGCTGCCGGGGACCATTACTACGACGAGGGCTCGGCTGCTGGGGACCGTTACTACGATGAGGGCTCGGCTGCCGGGGACCGTTACTACGACGAGGGCTCGGCTGCCGGGGACCATTACTACGACGAGGGCTCGGCTGCCGGGGACCATTACTACGACGAGGGCTCGGCTGCCGGGGAAACAATTGTCGACGAGGGCTCGGCTGCCGGGGACCATTACTATGACGAGGGCTCGGCTGCTGGGGACCATTACTACGACGAGGGCTCGGCTGCCGGGGACCGTTACTACGATGAGGGCTCGTCTGCCGGGGACCGTTACTACGATGAGGGCTCGGCTGCCGGGGACCGTTATAACCACGAGGGCTCGGCTGCCGGGGACGATTACTACGACGAGGGCTCGGCTGCCGGGGAAACAATTGTCGACGAGGGCTCGGCTGCCGGGGACCATTACTACGACGAGGGCTCGGCTGCCGGGGGAAAAAATTGTCGACGAGGGCTCGGCTGCCGGGGACCATTACTACGACGAGGGCTCGGCTGCCAGGGACCGTTACTACGACGAGGGCTCGGCTGCCGGGGACCATTACTACGACGAGGGCTCGGCTGCCGGGGACCGTTACTACGACGAGGGCTCGTCTGCCGGGGACCGTTACTACGACGAGGGCTCGGCTGCCGGGGACCGTTATTACGACGAGGGCTCGGCTGCCGGGGACCATTACTACGACGAGGGCTCGTCTGCCGGGGACCGTTACTACGACGAGGGCTCGGCTGCCGGGGACCATTACTACGACAAGGGCTCGTCTGCCGGGGAAACAATTGTCGACGAGGGCTCGGCTGCCGGGGACCATTACTATGACGAGGGCTCGGCTGCCGGGGACCATTACTACGACGAGGGCTTGGCTGCCGGGGACCGTTACTACGACGAGGGCTCGGCTGCCGGGGACCGTTACTACGACGAGGGCTCGGCTGCCGGGGACCATTACTACGACGAGGGCTCGGCTGCCGGGTAAACAATTGTCGACGAGGGCTCGGCTGCCGGGGACCATTACTACGATGAGGGCTCGGCTGCCGGGGACCATTACTACGACGAGGGCTCGGCTGCCGGGGACCATTACTACGACGAGGGCTCGGCTGCCGGGGAAACAATTGTCGATTAGCGCTCGGCTGCCGGGGACCATTACTACGACGAGGGCTCGTCTGCCGGGGACCGTTACTACGACGAGGGCTTGGCTGCCGGGGACCATTACTACGACGAGGGCTCGGCTGCCGGGGACCGTTACTACGACAAGGGCTCGGCTGCCGGGGACCATTACTACGACGAGGGCTCGGCTGCCGGGGAAAAAATTGTCAACGAGGGCTCGACTGCCGGGGACCATTACTACGACGAGGGCTCGTCCTCCGGGGACCGTTACTACGACGAGGGCTCGGCTGCCGGGGACCATTACTACGACGAGGGCTCGGCTGCCGGGGAAACAATTGTCGACGAGGGCTCGGCTGCCGGGGGACCATTACTATGACGAGGGCTCGGCTGCCGGGGACCATTACTACGACGAGGGCTCGGCTGCCGGGGACCGTTACTACGACGAGGGCTCGTCTGCCGGGGACCGTTACTACGATGAGGGCTCGGCTGCCGGGGACCGTTATTACCACGAGGGCTCGGCTGCCGGGGACCATTACTACGACGAGGGCTCGGCTGCCGGGGAAAAAATTGTCGACGAGGGCTCGACTGCCGGGGACCATTACTACGACGAGGGCTCGGCTGCCGGGGACCATTACTACGACGAGGGCTTTGCTACCAGGGACCATTACTAAGACGAGGGCTCGTCTGCCGGGGACCGTTACTACGACGAGGGCTCGGCTGCCGGGGACCATTACTACGACGAGGGCTCGGCTGCCGTGGAAACAATTGTCGACGAGGGCTCGGCTGCCGGGGACCATTACTACGACGAGGGCTCGGCTGCCGTGGAAACAATTGTCGACGAGGGCTCGGCTGCCGGGGACCATTACTATGACGAGGGCTCGGCTGCCGGGGACCATTGCTACGACGAGGGCTTGGCTGCCGGGGACCGTTACTACGACGAGGGCTCGGCTGCCGGGGACCGTTACTACGACGAGGGCTCGGCTGCCTGGGACCCTTACTACGACGAGGGCTCGGCTGCCGGGGAAACAATTGTCGACGAGGGCTCGGCTGCCGGGGACCATTACTACGACGAGGGCTCGGCTGCCGGGGAAAAAATTGTCGACGAGGGCTCGGCTGCCGGGGACCATTGCTACGACGAGGGCTCGGCTGCCAGGGACCGTTACTACGACGAGGGCTCTGCTGCCGGGGACCATTACTACGACGAGGGCTCGGCTGCCGGGGAAACAATTGTCGACGAGGGCTCGGCTGCCGGGGACCATTACTACGACGAGGGCTCGGCTGCCGGGTAAACAATTGTCGACGAGGGCTCGGCTGCCGGGGACCATTACTACGACGAGGGCTCGGCTGCCGGGGAAACAATTGTCGACGAGGGCTCGGCTGCCGGGGACCATTACTACGACGAGGGCTCGGCTGCCGGGGACCGTTACTACGACGAGGGCTTGGCTGCCGGGGACCATTACTACGACGAGGGCTCGGCTGCCGGGGACCGTTACTACGACGAGGGCTCGGCTGCCGGGGACCGTTACTACGACGAGGGCTCGGCTGCCGGGGACCATTACTACGACGAGGGCTCGGCTGCCGGGGACCGTTACTACGATGAGGGCTCGGCTGCCGGGGACCGTTACTACGACGAGGGCTCGGCTGCAGGGGACCGTTACTACGACGAGGGCTTGGCTGCCGGGGACCATTACTACGACGAGGGCTCGGCTGCCGGGGACCATTACTACGACGAGGGCTCGGCTGCCGGGGAAACAATTGTCGACGAGGGCTCGGCTGCCAGGGACCATTACTACGACGAGGGCTCGGCTGCCGGGGAAAAAATTGTCGACGAGGGCTCGGCTGCCGGGGACCGTTACTACGACGAGGGCTCGGCTGCCGGGGACCGTTACTACGACGAGGGCTCGGCTGCCGGGGACCGTTACTACGACGAGGGCTCGTCTGCCGGGGACCGTTACTACGACGAGGGCTCGGCTGCCGGGGACCATTACTACGACGAGGGCTCGGCTGCCGGGGACCATTACTACGACGAGGGCTCGGCTGCCGGGGACCGTTACTACGACGAGGGCTCGGCTGCCGGGGACCCTTACTACGACGAGGGCTCGTCTGCCGGGGACCGTTACTACGACGAGGGCTCGGCTGCCGGGGACCATTACTACGACGAGGGCTCGGCTGCCGGGGACCGTTACTACGACGAGGGCTCGGCTGCCGGGGACCGTTACTACGACGAGGGCTCGGCTGCCGGGGACCGTTACTACGACGAGGGCTCGGCTGCCGGGGACCGTTACTACGACGAGGGCTCGTCTGCCGGGGACCGTTACTACGACGAGGGCTCGGCTGCCGGGGACCATTACTACGACGAGGGCTCGGCTGCCGGGGAAACAATTGTCGACGAGGGCTCGGCTGCCGGGGACCATTACTACGACGAGGGCTTGGCTGCCGGGGACCATTACTACGACGAGGGCTCGGCTGCCGGGGACCGTTACTACGACGAGGGCTCGGCTGCCGGGGACCATTACTACGACGAGGGCTCGGCTTCCGGGGACCATTACTACGACGAGGGCTCGGCTGCCGGGGAAACAATTGTCGACGAGGGCTCGGCTGCCGGGGACCATTACTATGACGAAGGCTCGGCTGCCGGGGACCATTACTACGACGAGGGCTCGGCTGCCGGGGACCGTTACTACGACGAGGGCTCGTCTGCCGGGGACCGTTACTACGATGAGGGCTCGGCTGCCGGGGACCGTTATTACCACGAGGGCTCGGCTGCCGGGGACCATTACTACGACGAGGGCTCGGCTGCCGGGGAAAAAATTGTCGACGAGGGCTCGACTGCCGGGGACCATTACTACGACGAGGGCTCGGCTGCCGGGGACCATTACTACGACGAGGGCTTTGCTACCAGGGACCATTACTAAGACGAGGGCTCGTCTGCCGGGGACCGTTACTACGACGAGGGCTCGGCTGCCGGGGACCATTACTACGACGAGGGCTCGGCTGCCGTGGAAACAATTGTCGACGAGGGCTCGGCTGCCGGGGACCATTACTATGACGAGGGCTCGGCTGCCGGGGACCATTGCTACGACGAGGGCTTGGCTGCCGGGGACCGTTACTACGACGAGGGCTCGGCTGCCGGGGACCGTTACTACGACGAGGGCTCGGCTGCCTGGGACCATTACTACGACGAGGGCTCGGCTGCCGGGGAAACAATTGTCGACGAGGGCTCGGCTGCCGGGGACCATTACTACGACGAGGGCTCGGCTGCCAGGGAAAAAATTGTCGACGAGGGCTCGGCTGCCGGGGACCATTACTACGACGAGGGCTCGGCTGCCAGGGACCGTTACTACGACTAGGGCTCGGCTGCCGGGGACCATTACTACGACGAGGGCTCGGCTGCCGGGGAAACAATTGTCGACGAGGGCTCGGCTGCCGGGGACCATTACTACGACGAGGGCTCGGCTGCCGGGTAAACAATTGTCGACGAGGGCTCGACTGCCGGGGACCATTACTACGACGAGGGCTCGGCTGCCGGGGAAACAATTGTCGACGAGGGCTCGGCTGCCGGGGACCATTACTACGACGAGGGCTCGGCTGCCGGGGAAAAAATTGTCGACGAGGGCTCGGCTGCCGGGGACCATTACTACGACGAGGGCTCGGCTGCCAGGGACCGTTACTACGACGAGGGCTCGGCTGCCGGGGACCGTTACTACGACGAGGGCTCGGCTGCCGGGGACCGTTACTACGACGAGGGCTCGGCTGCCGGGGACCGTTATTACGACGAGGGCTCGGCTGCCGGGGACCATTACTACGACGAGGGCTCGTCTGCCGGGGACCGTTACTACGACGAGGGCTCGGCTGCCGGGGACCATTACTACGACAAGGGCTCGTCTGCCGGGGAAACAATTGTCGACGAGGGCTCGGCTGCCGGGGACCATTACTATGACGAGGGCTCGGCTGCCGGGGACCATTACTACGACGAGGGCTTGGCTGCCGGGGACCGTTACTACGACGAGGGCTCGGCTGCCGGGGACCGTTACTACGACGAGGGCTCGGCTGCCGGGGACCATTACTACGACGAGGGCTCGGCTGCCGGGTAAACAATTGTCGACGAGGGCTCGGCTGCCGGGGACCATTACTACGATGAGGGCTCGGCTGCCGGGGACCATTACTACGACGAGGGCTCGGCTGCCGGGGACCATTACTACGACGAGGGCTCGGCTGCCGGGGAAACAATTGTCGATTAGCGCTCGGCTGCCGGGGACCATTACTACGACGAGGGCTCGGCTGCCGGGGACCGTTACTACGACGAGGGCTTGGCTGCCGGGGACCATTACTACGACGAGGGCTCGGCTGCCGGGGACCGTTACTACGACAAGGGCTCGGCTGCCGGGGACCATTACTACGACGAGGGCTCGGCTGCCGGGGAAAAAATTGTCAACGAGGGCTCGACTGCCGGGGACCATTACTACGACGAGGGCTCGTCCTCCGGGGACCGTTACTACGACGAGGGCTCGGCTGCCGGGGACCATTACTACGACGAGGGCTCGGCTGCCGGGGAAACAATTGTCGACGAGGGCTCGGCTGCCGGGGACCATTACTATGACGAGGGCTCGGCTGCCGGGGACCATTACTACGACGAGGGCTCGGCTGCCGGGGACCGTTACTACGACGAGGGCTCGTCTGCCGGGGACCGTTACTACGATGAGGGCTCGGCTGCCGGGGACCGTTATTACCACGAGGGCTCGGCTGCCGGGGACCATTACTACGACGAGGGCTCGGCTGCCGGCGAAAAAATTGTCGACGAGGGCTCGACTGCCGGGGACCATTACTACGACGAGGGCTCGGCTGCCGGGGACCATTACTACGACGAGGGCTTTGCTACCAGGGACCATTACTAAGACGAGGGCTCGTCTGCCGGGGACCGTTACTACGACGAGGGCTCGGCTGCCGGGGACCATTACTACGACGAGGGCTCGGCTGCCGTGGAAACAATTGTCGACGAGGGCTCGGCTGCCGGGGGACCATTACTACGACGAGGGCTCGGCTGCCGTGGAAACAATTGTCGACGAGGGCTCGGCTGCCGGGGACCATTACTATGACGAGGGCTCGGCTGCCGGGGACCATTGCTACGACGAGGGCTTGGCTGCCGGGGACCGTTACTACGACGAGGGCTCGGCTGCCGGGGACCGTTACTACGACGAGGGCTCGGCTGCCTGGGACCCTTACTACGACGAGGGCTCGGCTGCCGGGGAAACAATTGTCGACGAGGGCTCGGCTGCCGGGGACCATTACTACGACGAGGGCTCGGCTGCCGGGGAAAAAATTGTCGACGAGGGCTCGGCTGCCGGGGACCATTGCTACGACGAGGGCTCGGCTGCCAGGGACCGTTACTACGACGAGGGCTCTGCTGCCGGGGACCATTACTACGACGAGGGCTCGGCTGCCGGGGAAACAATTGTCGACGAGGGCTCGGCTGCCGGGGACCATTACTACGACGAGGGCTCGGCTGCCGGGTAAACAATTGTCGACGAGGGCTCGACTGCCGGGGACCATTACTACGACGAGGGCTCGGCTGCCGGGGAAACAATTGTCGACGAGGGCTCGGCTGCCGGGGACCATTACTACGACGAGGGCTCGGCTGCCGGGGACCGTTACTACGACGAGGGCTTGGCTGCCGGGGACCATTACTACGACGAGGGCTCGGCTGCCGGGGACCGTTACTACGACGAGGGCTCGGCTGCCGGGGGACCGTTACTACGACGAGGGCTCGGCTGCCGGGGACCATTACTACGACGAGGGCTCGGCTGCCGGGGACCGTTACTACGACGAGGGCTCGGCTGCCGGGGACCGTTACTACGACGAGGGCTCGGCTGCAGGGGACCGTTACTACGACGAGGGCTTGGCTGCCGGGGACCATTACTACGACGAGGGCTCGGCTGCCGGGGACCACTACTACGACGAGGGCTCGGCTGCCGGGGAAACAATTGTCGACGAGGGCTCGGCTGCCGGGGACCATTACTACGACGAGGGCTCGGCTGCCGGGGAAAAAAATTGTCGACGAGGGCTCGGCTGCCGGGGACCGTTACTACGACGAGGGCTCGGCTGCCGGGGACCGTTACTACGACGAGGGCTCGGCTGCCGGGGACCGTTACTACGACGAGGGCTCGTCTGCCGGGGACCGTTACTACGACGAGGGCTCGGCTGCCGGGGACCATTACTACGACGAGGGCTCGGCTGCCGGGGACCATTACTACGACGAGGGCTCGTCTGCCGGGGACCGTTACTACGACGAGGGCTCGGCTGCCGGGGACCCTTACTACGACGAGGGCTCGTCTGCCGGGGACCGTTACTACGACGAGGGCTCGGCTGCCGGGGACCATTACTACGACGAGGGCTCGGCTGCCGGGGACCGTTACTACGACGAGGGCTCGGCTGCCGGGGACCGTTACTACGACGAGGGCTCGGCTGCTGGGGACCGTTACTACGACGAGGGCTCGGCTGCCGGGGACCGTTACTACGACGAGGGCTCGTCTGCCGGGGACCGTTACTACGACGAGGGCTCGGCTGCCGGGGACCATTACTACGACGAGGGCTCGGCTGCCGGGGAAACAATTGTCGACGAGGGCTCGGCTGCCGGGGACCATTACTACGACGAGGGCTTGGCTGCCGGGGACCATTACTACGACGAGGGCTCGGCTGCCGGGGACCGTTACTACGACGAGGGCTCGGCTGCCGGGGACCATTCCTACGACGAGGGCTCGGCTTCCGGGGACCATTACTACGACGAGGGCTCGGCTGCCGGGGAAACAATTGTCGACGAGGGCTCGGCTGCCGGGGACCATTACTATGACGAAGGCTCGGCTGCCGGGGGACCATTACTACGACGAGGGCTCGGCTGCCGGGGACCGTTACTACGACGAGGGCTCGTCTGCCGGGGACCGTTACTACGATGAGGGCTCGGCTGCCGGGGACCGTTATTACCACGAGGGCTCGGCTGCCGGGGACCATTACTACGATGAGGGCTCGGCTGCCGGGGAAAAAATTGTCGACGAGGGCTCGACTGCCGGGGACCATTACTACGACGAGGGCTCGGCTGCCGGGGACCATTACTACGACGAGGGCTTTGCTACCAGGGACCATTACTAAGACGAGGGCTCGTCTGCCGGGGACCGTTACTACGACGAGGGCTCGGCTGCCGGGGACCATTACTACGACGAGGGCTCGGCTGCCGTGGAAACAATTGTCGACGAGGGCTCGGCTGCCGGGGACCATTACTATGACGAGGGCTCGGCTGCCGGGGACCATTGCTACGACGAGGGCTTGGCTGCCGGGGACCGTTACTACGACGAGGGCTCGGCTGCCGGGGACCGTTACTACGACGAGGGCTCGGCTGCCTGGGACCATTACTACGACGAGGGCTCGGCTGCCGGGGAAACAATTGTCGAAGAGGGCTCGGCTGCCGGGGACCATTACTATGACGAGGGCTCGGCTGCCAGGGAAAAAATTGTCGACGAGGGCTCGGCTGCCGGGGACCATTACTACGACGAGGGCTCGGCTGCCAGGGACCGTTACTACGACTAGGGCTCGGCTGCCGGGGACCATTACTACGACGAGGGCTCGGCTGCCGGGGAAACAATTGTCGACGAGGGCTCGGCTGCCGGGGACCATTACTACGACGAGGGCTCGGCTGCCGGGTAAACAATTGTCGACGAGGGCTCGACTGCCGGGGACCATTACTACGACGAGGGCTCGGCTGCCGGGGAAACAATTGTCGACGAGGGCTCGGCTGCCGGGGACCATTACTACGACGAGGGCTCGGCTGCCGGGGAAAAAATTGTCGACGAGGGCTCGGCTGCCGGGGACCATTACTACGACGAGGGCTCGGCTGCCAGGGACCGTTACTACGACGAGGGCTCGGCTGCCGGGGACCGTTACTACGACGAGGGCTCGGCTGCCGGGGACCGTTACTACGACGAGGGCTCGGCTGCCGGGGACCGTTATTACGACGAGGGCTCGGCTGCCGGGGACCATTACTACGACGAGGGCTCGTCTGCCGGGGACCGTTACTACGACGAGGGCTCGGCTGCCGGGGACCATTACTACGACAAGGGCTCGTCTGCCGGGGAAACAATTGTCGACGAGGGCTCGGCTGCCGGGGACCATTACTATGACGAGGGCTCGGCTGCCGGGGACCATTACTACGACGAGGGCTTGGCTGCCGGGGACCGTTACTACGACGAGGGCTCGGCTGCCGGGGACCGTTACTACGACAAGGGCTCGGCTGCCGGGGACCATTACTACGACGAGGGCTCGGCTGCCGGGTAAACAATTGTCGACGAGGGCTCGGCTGCCGGGGACCATTACTACGATGAGGGCTCGGCTGCCGGGGACCATTACTACGACGAGGGCTCGGCTGCCGGGGACCGTTACTACGACGAGGGCTCGGCTGCCGGGGACCATTACTACGACGAGGGCTCGGCTGCCGGGGACCATTACTACGACGAGGGCTCGTCTGCCGGGGACCGTTACTACGACGAGGGCTTGGCTGCCGGGGACCATTACTACGACGAGGGCTCGGCTGCCGGGGACCGTTACTACGACAAGGGCTCGGCTGCCGGGGACCATTACTACGACGAGGGCTCGGCTGCCGGGGAAAAAATTGTCGACGAGGGCTCGACTGCCGGGGACCATTACTACGACGAGGGCTCGTCCTCCGGGGACCGTTACTACGACGAGGGCTCGGCTGCCGGGGACCATTACTACGACGAGGGCTCGGCTGCCGTGGAAACAATTGTCGACGAGGGCTCGGCTGCCGGGGACCATTACTATGACGAGGGCTCGGCTGCCGGGGACCATTACTACGACGAGGGCCCGGCTGCCGGGGAAAAAATTGTCGACGAGGGCTCGACTGCCGGGGACCATTACTACGACGAGGGCTCGGCTGCCGGGGACCATTACTACGACGAGGGCTTTGCTACCAGGGACCATTACTAAGACGAGGGCTCGTCTGCCGGGGACCGTTACTACGACGAGGGCTCGGCTGCCGGGGACCATTACTACGACGAGGGCTCGGCTGCCGTGGAAACAATTGTCGACGAGGGCTCGGCTGCCGGGGACCATTACTACGACGAGGGCTCGGCTGCCGGGGACCATTACTACGACGAGGGCTCGGCTGCCGTGGAAACAATTGTCGACGAGGGCTCGGCTACCGGGGACCATTACTATGACGAGGGCTCGGCTGCCGGGGACCATTGCTACGACGAGGGCTTGGCTGCCGGGGACCGTTACTACGACGAGGGCTCGGCTGCCGGGGACCGTTACTACGACGAGGGCTCGGCTGCCTGGGACCATTACTACGACGAGGGCTCGGCTGCCGGGGAAACAATTGTCGACGAGGGCTCGGCTGCTGGGGACCATTACTACGACGAGGGCTCGGCTGCCGGGGAAAAAATTGTCGACGAGGGCTCGGCTGCCGGGGACCATTACTACGACGAGGGCTCGGCTGCCAGGGACCGTTACTACGACGAGGGCTCTGCTGCCGGGGACCATTACTACGACGAGGGCTCGGCTGCCGGGGAAACAATTGTCGACGAGGGCTCGGCTGCCGGGGACCATTACTACGACGAGGGCTCGGCTGCCGGGTAAACAATTGTCGACGAGGGCTCGACTGCCGGGGACCATTACTACGACGAGGGCTCGGCTGCCGGGGAAACAATTGTCGACGAGGGCTCGGCTGCCGGCGACCATTACTACGACGAGGGCTCGGCTGCCGGGGACCGTTACTACGACGAGGGCTTGGCTGCCGGGGACCATTACTACGACGAGGGCTCGGCTGCCGGGGACCAATACTACGACGAGGGCTCGGCTGCCGGGGACCGTTACTACGACGAGGGCTCGGCTGCCGGGGACCATTACTACGACGAGGGCTCGGCTGCCGGGGACCGTTACTACGACGAGGGCTCGGCTGCCGGGGACCGTTACTACGACGAGGGCTCGGCTGCCGGGGACCTTTACTACGACGAGGGCTTGGCTGCCGGGGACCATTACTACGACGAGGGCTCGGCTGCCGGGGACCATTACTACGACGAGGGCTCGGCTGCCGGGGAAACAATTGTCGACGAGGGCTCGGCTGCCGGGGACCATTACTACGACGAGGGCTCGGCTGCCGGGGAAAAAATTGTCGACGAGGGCTCGGCTGCCGGGGACCATTACTACGACGAGGGCTCGGCTGCCGGGGACCGTTACTACGACGAGGGCTCGGCTGCCGGGGACCGTTACTACGACGAGGGCTCGGCTGCCGGGGACCGTTACTACGACGAGGGCTCGGCTGCCGGGGACCGTTACTACGACGAGGGCTCGGCTGCCGGGGACCGTTACTACGACGAGGGCTCGGCTGCCGGGGACCATTACTACGACGAGGGCTCGGCTGCCGGGGACCGTTACTACGACGAGGGCTCGGCTGCCGGGGACCGTTACTACGACGAGGGCTCGGCTGCCGGGGACCGTTACTACGACGAGGGCTCGGCTGCCGGGGACCGTTACTACGACGAGGGCTCGGCTGCCGGGGACCGTTACTATGACGAGGGCTCGGCTGCCGGGGACCGTTACTACGACGAGGGCTCGGCTGCCGGGGACCGTTACTACGACGAGGGCTCGGCTGCCGGGGACCATTACTACGACGAGGGCTCGGCTGCCGGGGAAACAATTGTCGACGAGGGCTCGGCTGCCGGGGACCATTACTACGACGAGGGCTTGGCTGCCGGGGACCATTACTACGACGAGGGCTCGGCTGCCGGGGACCGTTACTACGACGAGGGCTCGGCTGCCGGGGACCATTACTACGACGAGGGCTCGGCTGCCGGGGAAACAATTGTCAACGAGGGCTCGGCTGCCGGGGACCATTACTACGACGAGGGCTCGGCTGCCGGGGACCATTACTACGACGAGGGCTCGGCTGCCGGGGACCGTTACTACGACGAGGGCTCGTCTGCCGGGGACTGTTACTACGACGAGGGCTTGGCTGCCGGGGACCATTACTACGACGAGGGCTCGGCTGCCGGGGACCGTTACTACGACGAGGGCTCGGCTGCCGGGGACCGTTACTACGACGAGGGCTCGGCTGCCGGGGACCATTACTACGACGAGGGCTCGGCTGCTGGGGACCATTACTACGACGAGGGCTCGGCTGCCGAGGAAACAATTGTCGACGAGGGCTCGGCTGCCGGGGACCATTACTACGACGAGGGCTCGGCTGCCGGGGAAAAAATTGTCGACGAGGGCTCGGCTGCCGGGGACCATTACTACGACGAGGGCTCGGCTGCCGGGGACCGTTACTACGACGAGGGCTCGGCTGCCGGGGACCGTTACTACGACGAGGGCTCGGCTGCCGGGGACCGTTACTACGACGAGGGCTCGGCTGCCGGGGACCGTTACTACGACGAGGGCTTGGCTGCCGGGGACCATTACTACGACGAGGGCTCGGCTGCCGGGGACCGTTACTACGACGAGGGCTCGGCTGCCGGGGACCGTTACTACGACGAGGGCTCGGCTGCCGGGGACCGTTACTACGACGAGGGCTCGGCTGCCGGGGACCATTACTACGACGAGGGCTCGGCTGCCGGGGACCATTACTACGACGAGGGCTCGGCTGCCGGGGAAAAAATTGTCGACGAGGGCTCGGCTGCCGGGGACCATTACTACGACGAGGGCTCGGCTGCCGGGGAAAAAATTGTCGATGAGGGCTCGGCTGCCGGGGACCATTACTACGACGAGGGCTCGGCTGCCGGGGACCGTTACTACGACGAGGGCTCGGCTGCCGGGGACCGTTACTACGACGAGGGCTCGGCTGCCGGGGACCATTACTACGACGAGGGCTCGGCTGCCGGGGACCGTTACTACGACGAGGGCTCGTCTGCCGGGGACCGTTACTACGACGAGGGCTCGGCTGCCGGGGACCATTACTACGACGAGGGCTCGTCTGCCGGGGACCGTTACTACGACGAGGGCTCGGCTGCCGGGGACCATTACTACGACGAGGGCTCGGCTGCCGGGGAAACAATTGTCGACGAGGGCTCGGCTGCCGGGGACCATTACTACGACGAGGGCTTGGCTGCCGGGGACCATTACTACGACGAGGGCTCGGCTGCCGGGGACCGTTACTACGACGAGGGCTCGGCTGCCGGGGACCATTACTACGACGAGGGCTCGGCTGCCGGGGAAACAATTGTCAACGAGGGCTCGGCTGCCGGGGACCATTACTACGTCGAGGGCTCGGCTGCCGGGGACCATTACTACGACGAGGGCTCGGCTGCCGGGGACCGTTACTACGACTAGGGCTCGTCTGCCGGGGACCGTTACTACGACGAGGGCTCGGCTGCCGGGGACCATTACTACGACGAGGGCTCGGCTGCCGGGGAAACAATTGTCGACGAGGGCTCGGATGCCGGGGACCATTACTACGACGAGGGCTCGGCTGCCGGGGAAAAAATTGTCGACGAGGGCTCGGCTGCCGGGGACCGTTACTACGACGAGGGCTCGGCTGCCGGGGACCGTTACTACGACGAGGGCTCGGCTGCCGGGGACCGTTACTACGACGAGGGCTCGGCTGCCGGGGACCATTACTACGACGAGGGCTCGGCTGCCGGGGAAACAATTGTTGACGAGGGCTCGGCTGCCGGGGACCATTACTACGACGAGGGCTCGGCTGCCGGGGAAAAAATTGTCGACGAGGGCTCGGCTGCCGGGGACCATTACTACGACGAGGGCTCGGCTGACAGGGACCGTTACTACGACGAGGGCTCGGCTGCCGGGGACCATTACTACGACGAGGGCTCGGCTGCCGGGGACCGTTACTACGACGAGGGCTCGGCTGCCGGGGACCGTTATTACGACGAGGGCTCGGCTGCCGGGGACCATTACTACGACGAGGGCTCGGCTGCCGGGGACCGTTACTACGACGAGGGCTCGGCTGCCGGGGACCATTACTACGACGAGGGCTCGGCCGCCGGGGAAACAATTGTCGACGAGGGCTCGGCTGCCGGGGACCATTACTATGACGAGGGCTCGGCTGCCGGGGACCATTACTACGACGAGGGCTTGGCTGCCGGGGACCGTTACTACGACGAGGGCTTGGCTGCCGGGGACCGTTACTACGACGAGGGCTCGGCTGCCGGGGACCATTACTACGACGAGGGCTCGGCTGCCGGGTAAACAATTGTCGACGAGGGCTCGGCTGCCGGGGACCATTACTACGGCGAGGGCTAGGCTGCCAGGGACCATTACTACGACGAGGGCTCGGCTGCCGGGGACCGTTACTACGATGAGGGCTCGGCTGCCGGGGACCGTTATTACGACGAGGGCTCGGCTGCCGGGGATCATTACTACGACGAGGGCTCGGCTGCCGGGGAAACAATTGTCGACGAGGGCTCGGCTGCCGGGGACCATTACTACGACGAGGGCTCGGCTGCCGGGGAAAAAATTGTCGACGAGGGCTCGGCTGCCGGGGACCATTACTACGACGAGGGCTCGGCTGCCGGGGACCGTTACTACGACGAGGGCTCGGCTGCCGGGGACCGTTACTACGACGAGGGCTCGGCTGCCGGGGACCGTTACTACGACGAGGGCTCGGCTGCCGGGGACCGTTACTATGACGAGGGCTCGGCTGCCGGGGACCATTACTACGACGAGGGCTCGTCTGCCGGGGACCGTTACTACGACGAGGGCTCGGCTGCCGGGGACCATTACTACGACGAGGGCTCGGCTGCCGGGGAAACAATTGTCGACGAGGGCTCGGCTGCCGGGGACCATTACTACGACGAGGGCTTGGCTGCCGGGGACCATTACTACGACGAGGGCTCGGCTGCCGGGGACCGTTACTACGACGAGGGCTCGGCTGCCGGGGACCATTACTACGACGAGGGCTCGGCTGCCGGGGGTAACAATTGTCAACGAGGGCTCGGCTGCCGGGGACCATTACTACGACGAGGGCTCGGCTGCCGGGGACCATTACTACGACGAGGGCTTGGCTGCCGGGGACCGTTACTACGACGAGGGCTCGGCTGTCGGGGACCGTTACTACGACGAGGGCTTGGCTGCCGGGGACCGTTACTACGACGAGGGCTCGGCTGCCGGGGACCATTACTACGACGAGGGCTCGGCTGCCGGGGACCGTTACTACGACGAGGGCTCGTCTGCCGGGGACCGTTACTACGACGAGGGCTCGGCTGCCGGGGACCATTACTACGACGAGGGCTCGTCTGCCGGGGACCGTTACTACGACGAGGGCTCGGCTGCCGGGGACCATTACTACGACGAGGGCTCGGCTGCCGGGGAAACAATTGTCGACGAGGGCTCGGCTGCCGGGGACCATTACTACGACGAGGGCTTGGCTGCCGGGGACCATTACTACGACGAGGGCTCGGCTGCCGGGGACCGTTACTACGACGAGGGCTCGGCTGCCGGGGAAACAATTGTCAACGAGGGCTCGGCTGCCGGGGACCATTACTACGTCGAGGGCTCGGCTGCCGGGGACCATTACTACGACGAGGGCTCGGCTGCCGGGGACCGTTACTACGACGAGGGCTCGGCTGCCGGGGACCATTACTACGACGAGGGCTCGGCTGCCGGGGACCGTTACTACGACGAGGGCTCGGCTGCCGGGGACCGTTACTACGACGAGGGCTCGGCTGCCGGGGACCTTTACTACGACGAGGGCTTGGCTGCCGGGGACCATTACTACGACGAGGGCTCGGCTGCCGGGGACCATTACTACGACGAGGGCTCGGCTGCCGGGGAAACAATTGTCGACGAGGGCTCGGCTGCCGGGGACCATTACTACGACGAGGGCTCGGCTGCCGGGGAAAAAATTGTCGACGAGGGCTCGGCTGCCGGGGACCATTACTACGACGAGGGCTCGGCTGCCGGGGACCGTTACTACGACGAGGGCTCGGCTGCCGGGGACCGTTACTACGACGAGGGCTCGGCTGCCGGGGACCGTTACTACGACGAGGGCTCGGCTGCCGGGGACCGTTACTACGACGAGGGCTCGGCTGCCGGGGACCGTTACTACGACGAGGGCTCGGCTGCCGGGGACCATTACTACGACGAGGGCTCGGCTGCCGGGGACCGTTACTACGACGAGGGCTCGGCTGCCGGGGACCGTTACTACGACGAGGGCTCGGCTGCCGGGGACCGTTACTACGACGAGGGCTCGGCTGCCGGGGACCGTTACTATGACGAGGGCTCGGCTGCCGGGGACCGTTACTACGACGAGGGCTCGGCTGCCGGGGACCGTTACTACGACGAGGGCTCGGCTGCCGGGGACCATTACTACGACGAGGGCTCGGCTGCCGGGGAAACAATTGTCGACGAGGGCTCGACTGCCGGGGACCATTACTACGACGAGGGCTTGGCTGCCGGGGACCATTACTACGACGAGGGCTCGGCTGCCGGGGACCGTTACTACGACGAGGGCTCGGCTGCCGGGGACCATTACTACGACGAGGGCTCGGCTGCCGGGGAAACAATTGTCAACGAGGGCTCGGCTGCCGGGGACCATTACTACGACGAGGGCTCGGCTGCCGGGGACCATTACTACGACGAGGGCTCGGCTGCCGGGGACCGTTACTACGACGAGGGCTCGTCTGCCGGGGACTGTTACTACGACGAGGGCTTGGCTGCCGGGGACCATTACTACGACGAGGGATCGGCTGCCGGGGACCGTTACTACGACGAGGGCTCGGCTGCCGGGGACCGTTACTACGACGAGGGCTCGGCTGCCGGGGACCATTACTACGACGAGGGCTCGGCTGCCGGGGAAAAAATTGTCGACGAGGGCTCGGCTGCCGGGGACCATTACTACGACGAGGGCTCGGCTGCCGGGGAAAAAATTGTCGATGAGGGCTCGGCTGCCGGGGACCATTACTACGACGAGGGCTCGGCTGCCGGGGACCGTTACTACGACGAGGGCTCGGCTGCCGGGGACCGTTACTACGACGAGGGCTCGGCTGCCGGGGACCATTACTACGACGAGGGCTCGGCTGCCGGGGACCGTTACTACGACGAGGGCTCGTCTGCCGGGGACCGTTACTACGACGAGGGCTCGGCTGCCGGGGACCATTACTACGACGAGGGCTCGTCTGCCGGGGACCGTTACTACGACGAGGGCTCGGCTGCCGGGGACCATTACTACGACGAGGGCTCGGCTGCCGGGGAAACAATTGTCGACGAGGGCTCGGCTGCCGGGGACCATTACTACGACGAGGGCTTGGCTGCCGGGGACCATTACTACGACGAGGGCTCGGCTGCCGGGGACCGTTACTACGACGAGGGCTCGGCTGCCGGGGACCATTACTACGACGAGGGCTCGGCTGCCGGGGAAACAATTGTCAACGAGGGCTCGGCTGCCGGGGACCATTACTACGTCGAGGGCTCGGCTGCCGGGGACCATTACTACGACGAGGGCTCGGCTGCCGGGGACCGTTACTACGACTAGGGCTCGTCTGCCGGGGACCGTTACTACGACGAGGGCTCGGCTGCCGGGGACCATTACTACGACGAGGGCTCGGCTGCCGGGGAAACAATTGTCGACGAGGGCTCGGATGCCGGGGACCATTACTACGACGAGGGCTCGGCTGCCGGGGAAAAAATTGTCGACGAGGGCTCGGCTGCCGGGGACCATTACTACGACGAGGGCTCGGCTGCCGGGGACCGTTACTACGACGAGGGCTCGGCTGCCGGGGACCGTTACTACGACGAGGGCTCGGCTGCCGGGGACCATTACTACGACGAGGGCTCGGCTGCCGGGGAAACAATTGTTGACGAGGGCTCGGCTGCCGGGGACCATTACTACGACGAGGGCTCGGCTGCCGGGGAAAAAATTGTCGACGAGGGCTCGGCTGCCGGGGACCATTACTACGACGAGGGCTCGGCTGACAGGGACCGTTACTACGACGAGGGCTCGGCTGCCGGGGACCATTACTACGACGAGGGCTCGGCTGCCGGGGACCGTTACTACGACGAGGGCTCGGCTGCCGGGGACCGTTATTACGACGAGGGCTCGGCTGCCGGGGACCATTACTACGACGAGGGCTCGGCTGCCGGGGACCGTTACTACGACGAGGGCTCGGCTGCCGGGGACCATTACTACGACGAGGGCTCGGCCGCCGGGGAAACAATTGTCGACGAGGGCTCGGCTGCCGGGGACCATTACTATGACGAGGGCTCGGCTGCCGGGGACCATTACTACGACGAGGGCTTGGCTGCCGGGGACCGTTACTACGACGAGGGCTTGGCTGCCGGGGACCGTTACTACGACGAGGGCTCGGCTGCCGGGGACCATTACTACGACGAGGGCTCGGCTGCCGGGTAAACAATTGTCGACGAGGGCTCGGCTGCCGGGGACCATTACTACGGCGAGGGCTAGGCTGCCAGGGACCATTACTACGACGAGGGCTCGGCTGCCGGGGACCGTTACTACGATGAGGGCTCGGCTGCCGGGGACCGTTATTACGACGAGGGCTCGGCTGCCGGGGATCATTACTACGACGAGGGCTCGGCTGCCGGGGAAACAATTGTCGACGAGGGCTCGGCTGCCGGGGACCATTACTACGACGAGGGCTCGGCTGCCGGGGAAAAAAATTGTCGACGAGGGCTCGGCTGCCGGGGACCATTACTACGACGAGGGCTCGGCTGCCGGGGACCGTTACTACGACGATGGGCTCGGCTGCCGGGGACCGTTACTACGACGAGGGCTCGGCTGCCGGGGACCGTTACTACGACGAGGGCTCGGCTGCCGGGGACCGTTACTATGACGAGGGCTCGGCTGCCGGGGACCATTACTACGACGAGGGCTCGTCTGCCGGGGACCGTTACTACGACGAGGGCTCGGCTGCCGGGGACCATTACTACGACGAGGGCTCGGCTGCCGGGGAAACAATTGTCGACGAGGGCTCGGCTGCCGGGGACCATTACTACGACGAGGGCTTGGCTGCCGGGGACCATTACTACGACGAGGGCTCGGCTGCCGGGGACCGTTACTACGACGAGGGCTCGGCTGCCGGGGACCATTACTACGACGAGGGCTCGGCTGCCGGGGAAACAATTGTCAACGAGGGCTCGGCTGCCGGGGACCATTACTACGACGAGGGCTCGGCTGCCGGGGACCATTACTACGACGAGGGCTTGGCTGCCGGGGACCGTTACTACGACGAGGGCTCGGCTGTCGGGGACCGTTACTACGACGAGGGCTTGGCTGCCGGGGACCGTTACTACGACGAGGGCTCGGCTGCCGGGGACCATTACTACGACGAGGGCTCGGCTGCCGGGGACCGTTACTACGACGAGGGCTCGTCTGCCGGGGACCGTTACTACGACGAGGGCTCGGCTGCCGGGGACCATTACTACGACGAGGGCTCGTCTGCCGGGGACCGTTACTACGACGAGGGCTCGGCTGCCGGGGACCATTACTACGACGAGGGCTCGGCTGCCGGGGAAACAATTGTCGACGAGGGCTCGGCTGCCGGGGACCATTACTACGACGAGGGCTTGGCTGCCGGGGACCATTACTACGACGAGGGCTCGGCTGCCGGGGACCGTTACTACGACGAGGGCTCGGCTGCCGGGGAAACAATTGTCAACGAGGGCTCGGCTGCCGGGGACCATTACTACGTCGAGGGCTCGGCTGCCGGGGACCATTACTACGACGAGGGCTCGGCTGCCGGGGACCGTTACTACGACGAGGGCTCGGCTGCCGGGGACCATTACTACGACGAGGGCTCGGCTGCCGGGGACCGTTACTACGACGAGGGCTCGGCTGCCGGGGACCGTTACTACGACGAGGGCTCGGCTGCCGGGGACCTTTACTACGACGAGGGCTTGGCTGCCGGGGACCATTACTACGACGAGGGCTCGGCTGCCGGGGACCATTACTACGACGAGGGCTCGGCTGCCGGGGAAACAATTGTCGACGAGGGCTCGGCTGCCGGGGACTATTACTACGACGAGGGCTCGGCTGCCGGGGAAAAAATTGTCGACGAGGGCTCGGCTGCCGGGGACCATTACTACGACGAGGGCTCGGCTGCCGGGGACCGTTACTACGACGAGGGCTCGGCTGCCGGGGACCGTTACTACGACGAGGGCTCGGCTGCCGGGGACCGTTACTACGACGAGGGCTCGGCTGCCGGGGACCGTTACTACGACGAGGGCTCGGCTGCCGGGGACCGTTACTACGACGAGGGCTCGGCTGCCGGGGACCGTTACTACGACGAGGGCTCGTCTGCCGGGGACCGTTACTACGACGAGGGCTCGGCTGCCGGGGACCATTACTACGACGAGGGCTCGTCTGCCGGGGACCGTTACTACGACGAGGGCTCGGCTGCCGGGGACCATTACTACGACGAGGGCTCGGCTGCCGGGGAAACAATTGTCGACGAGGGCTCGGCTGCCGGGGACCATTACTACGACGAGGGCTTGGCTGCCGGGGACCATTACTACGACGAGGGCTCGGCTGCCGGGGACCGTTACTACGACGAGGGCTCGGCTGCCGGGGACCGTTACTACGACGAGGGCTCGGCTGCCGGGGACCGTTACTACGACGAGGGCTCGGCTGCCGGGGACCATTACTACGACGAGGGCTCGTCTGCCGGGGACCGTTACTACGACGAGGGCTCGGCTGCCGGGGACCATTACTACGACGAGGGCTCGGCTGCCGGGGAAACAATTGTCGACGAGGGCTCGGCTGCCGGGGACCATTACTACGACGAGGGCTTGGCTGCCGGGGACCATTACTACGACGAGGGCTCGGCTGCCGGGGACCGTTACTACGACGAGGGCTCGGCTGCCGGGGACCATTACTACGACGAGGGCTCGGCTGCCGGGGAAACAATTGTCAACGAGGGCTCGGCTGCCGGGGACCATTACTACGACGAGGGCTCGGCTGCCGGGGACCATTACTACGACGAGGGCTTGGCTGCCGGGGACCGTTACTACGACGAGGGCTCGGCTGTCGGGGACCGTTACTACGACGAGGGCTTGGCTGCCGGGGACCGTTACTACGACGAGGGCTCGGCTGCCGGGGACCATTACTACGACGAGGGCTCGGCTGCCGGGGACCGTTACTACGACGAGGGCTCGTCTGCCGGGGACCGTTACTACGACGAGGGCTCGGCTGCCGGGGACCATTACTACGACGAGGGCTCGTCTGCCGGGGACCGTTACTACGACGAGGGCTCGGCTGCCGGGGACCATTACTACGACGAGGGCTCGGCTGCCGGGGAAACAATTGTCGACGAGGGCTCGGCTGCCGGGGACCATTACTACGACGAGGGCTTGGCTGCCGGGGACCATTACTACGACGAGGGCTCGGCTGCCGGGGACCGTTACTACGACGAGGGCTCGGCTGCCGGGGAAACAATTGTCAACGAGGGCTCGGCTGCCGGGGACCATTACTACGTCGAGGGCTCGGCTGCCGGGGACCATTACTACGACGAGGGCTCGGCTGCCGGGGACCGTTACTACGACGAGGGCTCGGCTGCCGGGGACCATTACTACGACGAGGGCTCGGCTGCCGGGGACCGTTACTACGACGAGGGCTCGGCTGCCGGGGACCGTTACTACGACGAGGGCTCGGCTGCCGGGGACCTTTACTACGACGAGGGCTTGGCTGCCGGGGACCATTACTACGACGAGGGCTCGGCTGCCGGGGACCATTACTACGACGAGGGCTCGGCTGCCGGGGAAACAATTGTCGACGAGGGCTCGGCTGCCGGGGACCATTACTACGACGAGGGCTCGGCTGCCGGGGAAAAAATTGTCGACGAGGGCTCTGCTGCCGGGGACCATTACTACGACGAGGGCTCGGCTGCCGGGGACCGTTACTACGACGAGGGCTCGGCTGCCGGGGACCGTTACTACGACGAGGGCTCGGCTGCCGGGGACCGTTACTACGACGAGGGCTCGGCTGCCGGGGACCGTTACTACGACGAGGGCTCGGCTGCCGGGGACCGTTACTACGACGAGGGCTCGGCTGCCGGGGACCATTACTACGACGAGGGCTCGGCTGCCGGGGACCGTTACTACGACGAGGGCTCGGCTGCCGGGGACCGTTACTACGACGAGGGCTCGTCTGCCGGGGACCGTTACTACGACGAGGGCTCGGCTGCCGGGGACCGTTACTACGACGAGGGCTCGGCTGCCGGGGACCGTTACTATGACGAGGGCTCGGCTGCCGGGGACCGTTACTACGACGAGGGCTCGGCTGCCGGGGACCGTTACTACGACGAGGGCTCGGCTGCCGGGGACCATTACTACGACGAGGGCTCGGCTGCCGGGGAAACAATTGTCGACGAGGGCTCGGCTGCCGGGGACCATTACTACGACGAGGGCTTGGCTGCCGGGGACCATTACTACGACGAGGGCTCGGCTGCCGGGGACCGTTACTACGACGAGGGCTCGGCTGCCGGGGACCATTACTACGACGAGGGCTCGGCTGCCGGGGAAACAATTGTCAACGAGGGCTCGGCTGCCGGGGACCATTACTACGACGAGGGCTCGGCTGCCGGGGACCATTACTACGACGAGGGCTCGGCTGCCGGGGACCGTTACTACGACGAGGGCTCGGCTGCCGGGGACTGTTACTACGACGAGGGCTTGGCTGCCGGGGACCATTACTACGACGAGGGATCGGCTGCCGGGGGACCGTTACTACGACGAGGGCTCGGCTGCCGGGGACCGTTACTACGACGAGGGCTCGGCTGCCGGGGACCGTTACTACGACGAGGGCTCGGCTGCCGGGGACCATTACTACGACGAGGGCTCGGCTGCCGGGGAAACAATTGTCGACGAGGGCTCGGCTGCCGGGGACCATTACTACGACGAGGGCTTGGCTGCCGGGGACCATTACTACGACGAGGGCTCGGCTGCCGGGGACCGTTACTACGACAAGGGCTCGGCTGCCGGGGACCATTACTACGACGAGGGCTCGGCTGCCGGGGAAACAATTGTCAACGAGGGCTCGGCTGCCGGGGACCATTACTACGACGAGGGCTCGGCTGCCGGGGACCATTACTACGACGAGGGCTCGGCTGCCGGGGACCGTTACTACGACGAGGGCTCGTCTGCCGGGGGACTGATACTACGACGAGGGCTTGGCTGCCCGGGGACCATTACTACGACGAGGGCTCGGCTGCCGGGGGACCATTACTATGACGAGGGCTCGGCTGCCGGGGGGACCGTTACTACGACGAGGGCTCGGCTGCCGGGGGACCATTACTACGACGAGGGGCTCGGCTGCTGGGGACCATTACTACGACGAGGGCTCGGCTGCCGAGGAAACAATTGTCGACGAGGGCTCGGCTGCCGGGGACCATTACTACGACGAGGGCTCGGCTGCCGGGGAAAAAATTGTCGACGAGGGCTCGGCTGCCGGGGACCATTACTACGACGAGGGCTCGGCTGCCGGGGACCGTTACTACGACGAGGGCTCGGCTGCCGGGGACCGTTACTACGACGAGGGCTCGGCTGCCGGGGACCGTTACTACGACGAGGGCTCGGCTGCCGGGGACCATTACTACGACGAGGGCTCGGCTGCCGGGGACCGTTACTACGACGAGGGCTCGGCTGCCGGGGACCGTTACTACGACGAGGGCTCGGCTGCCGGGGACCGTTACTACGACGAGGGCTCGGCTGCCGGGGACCATTACTACGACGAGGGCTCGGCTGCCGGGGACCATTACTACGACGAGGGCTCGGCTGCCGGGGAAAAAATTGTCGACGAGGGCTCGGCTGCCGGGGACCATTACTACGACGAGGGCTCGGCTGCCGGGGAAAAAATTGTCGATGAGGGCTCGGCTGCCGGGGACCATTACTACGACGAGGGCTCGGCTGCCGGGGACCGTTACTACGACGAGGGCTCGGCTGCCGGGGACCGTTACTACGACGAGGGCTCGGCTGCCGGGGACCATTACTACGACGAGGGCTCGGCTGCCGGGGACCGTTACTACGACGAGGGCTCGTCTGCCGGGGACCGTTACTACGACGAGGGCTCGTCTGCCGGGGACCGTTACTACGACGAGGGCTCGGCTGCCGGGGACCATTACTACGACGAGGGCTCGTCTTCCGGGGACCGTTACTACGACGAGGGCTCGGCTGCCGGGGACCATTACTACGACGAGGGCTCGGCTGCCGGGGAAACAATTGTCGACGAGGGCTCGGCTGCCGGGGACCATTACTACGACGAGGGCTTGGCTGCCGGGGACCATTACTACGACGAGGGCTCGGCTGCCGGGGACCGTTACTACGACGAGGGCTCGGCTGCCGGGGACCATTACTACGACGAGGGCTCGGCTGCCGGGGAAACAATTGTCAACGAGGGCTCGGCTGCCGGGGACCATTACTACGTCGAGGGCTCGGCTGCCGGGGACCATTACTACGACGAGGGCTCGGCTGCCGGGGACCGTTACTACGACTAGGGCTCGTCTGCCGGGGACCGTTACTACGACGAGGGCTCGGCTGCCGGGGACCATTACTACGACGAGGGCTCGGCTGCCGGGGAAACAATTGTCGACGAGGGCTCGGATGCCGGGGACCATTACTACGACGAGGGCTCGGCTGCCGGGGAAAAAATTGTCGACGAGGGCTCGGCTGCCGGGGACCATTACTACGACGAGGGCTCGGCTGCCGGGGACCGTTACTACGACGAGGGCTCGGCTGCCGGGGACCGTTACTACGACGAGGGCTCGGCTGCCGGGGACCATTACTACGACGAGGGCTCGGCTGCCGGGGAAACAATTGTTGACGAGGGCTCGGCTGCCGGGGACCATTACTACGACGAGGGCTCGGCTGCCGGGGAAAAAATTGTCGACGAGGGCTCGGCTGCCGGGGACCATTACTACGACGAGGGCTCGGCTGACAGGGACCGTTACTACGACGAGGGCTCGGCTGCCGGGGACCATTACTACGACGAGGGCTCGGCTGCCGGGGACCGTTACTACGACGAGGGCTCGGCTGCCGGGGACCGTTATTACGACGAGGGCTCGGCTGCCGGGGACCATTACTACGACGAGGGCTCGGCTGCCGGGGACCGTTACTACGACGAGGGCTCGGCTGCCGGGGACCATTACTACGACGAGGGCTCGGCCGCCGGGGAAACAATTGTCGACGAGGGCTCGGCTGCCGGGGACCATTACTATGACGAGGGCTCGGCTGCCGGGGACCATTACTACGACGAGGGCTTGGCTGCCGGGGACCGTTACTACGACGAGGGCTTGGCTGCCGGGGACCGTTACTACGACGAGGGCTCGGCTGCCGGGGACCATTACTACGACGAGGGCTCGGCTGCCGGGTAAACAATTGTCGACGAGGGCTCGGCTGCCGGGGACCATTACTACGGCGAGGGCTAGGCTGCCAGGGACCATTACTACGACGAGGGCTCGGCTGCCGGGGACCGTTACTACGATGAGGGCTCGGCTGCCGGGGACCGTTATTACGACGAGGGCTCGGCTGCCGGGGATCATTACTACGACGAGGGCTCGGCTGCCGGGGAAACAATTGTCGACGAGGGCTCGGCTGCCGGGGACCATTACTACGACGAGGGCTCGGCTGCCGGGGAAAAAATTGTCGACGAGGGCTCGGCTGCCGGGGACCATTACTACGACGAGGGCTCGGCTGCCGGGGACCGTTACTACGACGAGGGCTCGGCTGCCGGGGACCGTTACTACGACGAGGGCTCGGCTGCCGGGGACCGTTACTACGACGAGGGCTCGGCTGCCGGGGACCGTTACTATGACGAGGGCTCGGCTGCCGGGGACCATTACTACGACGAGGGCTCGTCTGCCGGGGACCGTTACTACGACGAGGGCTCGGCTGCCGGGGACCATTACTACGACGAGGGCTCGGCTGCCGGGGAAACAATTGTCGACGAGGGCTCGGCTGCCGGGGACCATTACTACGACGAGGGCTTGGCTGCCGGGGACCATTACTACGACGAGGGCTCGGCTGCCGGGGACCGTTACTACGACGAGGGCTCGGCTGCCGGGGACCATTACTACGACGAGGGCTCGGCTGCCGGGGAAACAATTGTCAACGAGGGCTCGGCTGCCGGGGACCATTACTACGACGAGGGCTCGGCTGCCGGGGACCATTACTACGACGAGGGCTTGGCTGCCGGGGACCGTTACTACGACGAGGGCTCGGCTGCCGGGGACCGTTACTACGACGAGGGCTTGGCAGCCGGGGACCATTACTACGACGAGGGCTCGGCTGCCGGGGACCGTTACTACGACGAGGGCTCGGCTGCCGGGGACCGTTACTACGACGAGGGCTCGGCTGCCGGGGACCATTACTACGACGAGGGCTCGGCTGCCGGGGAAACAATTGTCAACGAGGGCTCGGCTGCCGGGGACCATTACTACGACGAGGGCTCGGCTGCCGGGGAAAAAATTGTCGACGAGGGCTCGGCTGCCGGGGGACCATTACTACGACGAGGGCTCGGCTGCCGGGGACCGTTACTACGACGAGGGCTCGGCTGCCGGGGACCATTACTACGACGAGGGCTCGGCTGCCGGGGACCGTTACTACGACGAGGGCTCGTCTGCCGGGGACCGTTACTACGACGAGGGCTCGGCTGCCGGGGACCATTACTACGACGAGGGCTCGTCTGCCGGGGACCGTTACTACGACGAGGGCTCGGCTGCCGGGGACCATTACTACGACGAGGGCTCGGCTGCCGGGGAAACAATTGTCGACGAGGGCTCGGCTGCCGGGGACCATTACTACGACGAGGGCTTGGCTGCCGGGGACCATTACTACGACGAGGGCTCGGCTGCCGGGGACCGTTACTACGACGAGGGCTCGGCTGCCGGGGACCATTACTACGTCGAGGGCTCGGCTGCCGGGGGACCATTACTACGACGAGGGCTCGGCTGCCGGGGACCGTTACTACGACTAGGGCTCGTCTGCCGGGGACCGTTACTACGACGAGGGCTCGGCTGCCGGGGACCATTACTACGACGAGGGCTCGGCTGCCGGGGAAACAATTGTCGACGAGGGCTCGGCTGCCGGGGACCATTACTACGACGAGGGCTCGGCTGCCGGGGACCGTTACTACGACGAGGGCTCGGCTGCCGGGGAAACAATTGTCGACGAGGGCTCGGCTGCCGGGGACCATTACTACGACGAGGGCTTGGCTGCCGGGGACCATTACTACGACGAGGGCTCGGCTGCCGGGGACCGTTACTACGACGAGGGCTCGGCTGCCGGGGACCATTACTACGACGAGGGCTCGGCTGCCGGGGAAACAATTGTCAACGAGGGCTCGGCTGCCGGGGACCATTACTACGACGAGGGCTCGGCTGCCGGGGACCATTACTACGACGAGGGCTTGGCTGCCGGGGACCGTTACTACGACGAGGGCTCGGCTGCCGGGGACCGTTACTACGACGAGGGCTTGGCAGCCGGGGACCATTACTACGACGAGGGCTCGGCTGCCGGGGACCGTTACTACGACGAGGGCTCGGCTGCCGGGGACCGTTACTACGACGAGGGCTCGGCTGCCGGGGACCATTACTACGACGAGGGCTCGGCTGCCGGGGAAACAATTGTCAACGAGGGCTCGGCTGCCGGGGACCATTACTACGACGAGGGCTCGGCTGCCGGGGAAAAAATTGTCGACGAGGGCTCGGCTGCCGGGGACCATTACTACGACGAGGGCTCGGCTGCCGGGGACCGTTACTACGACGAGGGCTCGGCTGCCGGGGACCATTACTACGACGAGGGCTCGGCTGCCGGGGACCGTTACTACGACGAGGGCTCGTCTGCCGGGGACCGTTACTACGACGAGGGCTCGGCTGCCGGGGACCATTACTACGACGAGGGCTCGTCTGCCGGGGACCGTTACTACGACGAGGGCTCGGCTGCCGGGGACCATTACTACGACGAGGGCTCGGCTGCCGGGGAAACAATTGTCGACGAGGGCTCGGCTGCCGGGGACCATTACTACGACGAGGGCTTGGCTGCCGGGGACCATTACTACGACGAGGGCTCGGCTGCCGGGGACCGTTACTACGACGAGGGCTCGGCTGCCGGGGACCATTACTACGTCGAGGGCTCGGCTGCCGGGGACCATTACTACGACGAGGGCTCGGCTGCCGGGGACCGTTACTACGACTAGGGCTCGTCTGCCGGGGACCGTTACTACGACGAGGGCTCGGCTGCCGGGGACCATTACTACGACGAGGGCTCGGCTGCCGGGGAAACAATTGTCGACGAGGGCTCGGCTGCCGGGGACCATTACTACGACGAGGGCTCGGCTGCCGGGGACCGTTACTACGACGAGGGCTCGGCTGCCGGGGACCGTTACTACGACGAGGGCTCGGCTGCCGGGGACCATTACTACGACGAGGGCTCGGCTGCCGGGGAAACAATTGTCGACGAGGGCTCGGCTGCCGGGGACCATTACTACGACGAGGGCTCGGCTGCCGGGGAAAAAATTGTCGACGAGGGCTCGGCTGCCGGGGACCATTACTACGACGAGGGCTCGGCTGCCGGGGACCGTTACTACGACGAGGGCTCGGCTGCCGGGGACCGTTACTACGACGAGGGCTCGGCTGCCGGGGACCGTTACTACGACGAGGGCTCGGCTGCTGGGGACCGTTACTACGACGAGGGCTCGGCTGCCGGGGACCGTTACTACGACGAGGGCTCGGCTGCCGGGGACCGTTACTACGACGAGGGCTCGGCTGCCGGGGACCGTTACTACGACGAGGGCTCGGCTGCCGGGGACCATTACTACGACGAGGGCTCGGCTGCCGGGGAAACAATTGTCGACGAGGGCTCGGCTGCCGGGGACCATTACTACGACGAGGGCTTGGCTGCCGGGGACCATTACTACGACGAGGGCTCGGCTGCCGGGGACCGTTACTACGACGAGGGCTCGGCTGCCGGGGACCATTACTACGACGAGGGCTCGGCTGCCGGGGAAACAATTGTCAACGAGGGCTCGGCTGCCGGGGACCATTACTACGACGAGGGCTCGGCTGCCGGGGACCATTACTACGACGAGGGCTCGGCTGCCGGGGACCGTTACTACGACGAGGGCTCGTCTGCCGGGGACCGTTACTACGACGAGGGCTTGGCTGCCGGGGACCATTACTACGACGAGGGCTCGGCTGCCGGGGACCGTTACTACGACGAGGGCTCGGCTGCCGGGGACCGTTACTACGACGAGGGCTCGGCTGCCGGGGGACCATTACTACGACGAGGGCTCGGCTGCTGGGGACCATTACTACGACGAGGGCTCGGCTGCCGAGGAAACAATTGTCGACGAGGGCTCGGCTGCCGGGGACCATTACTACGACGAGGGCTCGGCTGCCGGGGAAAAAATTGTCGACAAGGGCTCGGCTGCCGGGGACCATTACTACGACGAGGGCTCGGCTGCCGGGGACCGTTACTACGACGAGGGCTCGGCTGCCGGGGACCGTTACTACGACGAGGGCTCGCCTGCCGGGGACCGTTACTACGACGAGGGTTCGGCTGCCGGGGACCGTTACTACGACGAGGGCTTGGCTGCCGGGGACCATTACTACGACGAGGGCTCGGCTGCCGGGGACCGTTACTACGACGAGGGCTCGGCTGCCGGGGACCGTTACTACGACGAGGGCTCGGCTGCCGGGGACCATTACTACGACGAGGGCTCGGCTGCCGGGGACCATTACTACGACGAGGGCTCGGCTGCCGGGGAAAAAATTGTCGACGAGGGCTCGGCTGCCGGGGACCATTACTACGACGAGGGCTCGGCTGCCGGGGAAAAAATTGTCGATGAGGGCTCGGCTGCCGGGGACCATTACTACGACGAGGGCTCGGCTGCCGGGGACCGTTACTACGACGAGGGCTCGGCTGCCGGGGACCGTTACTACGACGAGGGCTCGGCTGCCGGGGACCATTACTACGACGAGGGCTCGGCTGCCGGGGACCGTTACTACGACGAGGGCTCGTCTGCCGGGGACCGTTACTACGACGAGGGCTCGGCTGCCGGGGACCCTTACTACGACGAGGGCTCGTCTGCCGGGGACCGTTACTACGACGAGGGCTCGGCTGCCGGGGACCATTACTACGACGAGGGCTCGGCTGCCGGTGAAACAATTGTCGACGAGGGCTCGGCTGCCGGGGACCATTACTACGACGAGGGCTTGGCTGCCGGGGGACCATTACTACGACGAGGGCTCGGCTGCCGGGGACCGTTACTACGACGAGGGCTCGGCTGCCGGGGACCATTACTACGACGAGGGCTCGGCTGCCGGGGAAACAATTGTCAACGAGGGCTCGGCTGCCGGGGACCATTACTACGTCGAGGGCTCGGCTGCCGGGGACCATTACTACGACGAGGGCTCGGCTGCCGGGGACCGTTACTACGACTAGGGCTCGTCTGCCGGGGACCGTTACTACGACGAGGGCTCGGCTGCCGGGGACCATTACTACGACGAGGGCTCGGCTGCCGGGGAAACAATTGTCGACGAGGGCTCGGATGCCGGGGACCATTACTACGACGAGGGCTCGGCTGCCGGGGAAAAAATTGTCGACGAGGGCTCGGCTGCCGGGGACCATTACTACGACGAGGGCTCGGCTGCCGGGGACCGTTACTACGACGAGGGCTCGTCTGCCGGGGACCGTTACTACGACGAGGGCTCGGCTGCCGGGGACCATTACTACGACGAGGGCTCGGCTGCCGGGGAAACAATTGTCGACGAGGGCTCGGCTGCCGGGGACCATTACTACGACGAGGGCTCGGCTGCCGGGGAAAAAATTGTCGACGAGGGCTCGGCTGCCGGGGACCATTACTACGACGAGGGCTCGGCTGACAGGGACCGTTACTACGACGAGGGCTCGGCTGCCGGGGACCATTACTACGACGAGGGCTCGGCTGCCGGGGACCGTTACTACGACGAGGGCTCGGCTGCCGGGGACCGTTATTACGACGAGGGCTCGGCTGCCGGGGACCATTACTACGACGAGGGCTCGGCTGCCGGGGACCGTTACTACGACGAGGGCTCGGCTGCCGGGGACCATTACTACGACGAGGGCTCGGCCGCCGGGGAAACAATTGTCGACGAGGGCTCGGCTGCCGGGGACCATTACTATGACGAGGGCTCGGCTGCCGGGGACCATTACTACGACGAGGGCTTGGCTGCCGGGGGACCGTTACTACGACGAGGGCTTGGCTGCCGGGGACCGTTACTACGACGAGGGCTCGGCTGCCGGGGACCATTACTACGACGAGGGCTCGGCTGCCGGGTAAACAATTGTCGACGAGGGCTCGGCTGCCGGGGACCATTACTACGGCGAGGGCTCGGCTGCCAGGGACCATTACTACGACGAGGGCTCGGCTGCCGGGGACCGTTACTACGATGAGGGCTCGGCTGCCGGGGACCGTTATTACGACGAGGGCTCGGCTGCCGGGGATCATTACTACGACGAGGGCTCGGCTGCCGGGGAAACAATTGTCGACGAGGGCTCGGCTGCCGGGGACCATTACTACGACGAGGGCTCTGCTGCCGGGGAAAAAATTGTCGACGAGGGCTCGGCTGCCGGGGACCATTACTACGACGAGGGCTCGGCTGCCGGGGACCGTTACTACGACGAGGGCTCGGCTGCCGGGGACCGTTACTACGACGAGGGCTCGGCTGCCGGGGACCGTTACTACGACGAGGGCTCGGCTGCCGGGGACCGTTACTATGACGAGGGCTCGGCTGCCGGGGACCGTTACTACGACGAGGGCTCGGCTGCCGGGGACCGTTACTACGACGAGGGCTCGGCTGCCGGGGACCATTACTACGACGAGGGCTCGGCTGCCGGGGAAACAATTGTCGACGAGGGCTCGGCTGCCGGGGACCATTACTACGACGAGGGCTTGGCTGCCGGGGACCATTACTACGACGAGGGCTCGGCTGCCGGGGACCGTTACTACGACGAGGGCTCGGCTGCCGGGGACCATTACTACGACGAGGGCTCGGCTGCCGGGGAAACAATTGTCAACGAGGGCTCGGCTGCCGGGGACCATTACTACGACGAGGGCTCGGCTGCCGGGGACCATTACTACGACGAGGGCTTGGCTGCCGGGGACCGTTACTACGACGAGGGCTCGGCTGCCGGGGACCATTACTACGACGAGGGCTCGGCTGCCGGGGACCGTTACTACGACGAGGGCTCGGCTGCCGGGGACCGTTACTACGACGAGGGCTCGGCTGCCGGGGACCGTTACTACGACGAGGGCTCGGCTGCCGGGGACCGTTACTACGACGAGGGCTCGGCTGCCGGGGACCATTACTACGACGAGGGCTCGGCTGCCGGGGACCATTACTACGACGAGGGCTCGGCTGCCGGGGAAAAAATTGTCGACGAGGGCTCGGCTGCCGGGGACCATTACTACGACGAGGGCTCGGCTGCCGGGGAAAAAATTGTCGATGAGGGCTCGGCTGCCGGGGAGCATTACTACGACGAGGGCTCGGCTGCCGGGGACCATTACTACGACGAGGGCTCGGCTGCCGGGGACCGTTACTACGACGAGGGCTCGTCTGCCGGGGACCGTTACTACGACGAGGGCTCGGCTGCCGGGGACCATTACTACGACGAGGGCTCGTCTTCCGGGGACCGTTACTACGACGAGGGCTCGGCTGCCGGGGACCATTACTACGACGAGGGCTCGGCTGCCGGGGAAACAATTGTCGACGAGGGCTCGGCTGCCGGGGACCATTACTACGACGAGGGCTTGGCTGCCGGGGACCATTACTACGACGAGGGCTCGGCTGCCGGGGACCGTTACTACGACGAGGGCTCGGCTGCCGGGGACCATTACTACGACGAGGGCTCGGCTGCCGGGGAAACAATTGTCAACGAGGGCTCGGCTGCCGGGGACCATTACTACATCGAGGGCTCGGCTGCCGGGGACCATTACTACGACGAGGGCTCGGCTGCCGGGGACCGTTACTACGACTAGGGCTCGTCTGCCGGGGACCGTTACTACGACGAGGGCTCGGCTGCCGGGGACCATTACTACGACGAGGGCTCGGCTGCCGGGGGAAACAATTGTCGACGAGGGCTCGGATGCCGGGGACCATTACTACGACGAGGGCTCGGCTGCCGGGGAAAAAATTGTCGACGAGGGCTCGGCTGCCGGGGACCATTACTACGACGAGGGCTCGGCTGCCGGGGACCGTTACTACGACGAGGGCTCGGCTGCCGGGGACCGTTACTACGACGAGGGCTCGGCTGCCGGGGACCATTACTACGACGAGGGCTCGGCTGCCGGGGAAACAATTGTTGACGAGGGCTCGGCTGCCGGGGACCATTACTACGACGAGGGCTCGGCTGCCGGGGAAAAAATTGTCGACGAGGGCTCGGCTGCCGGGGACCATTACTACGACGAGGGCTCGGCTGACAGGGACCGTTACTACGACGAGGGCTCGGCTGCCGGGGACCATTACTACGACGAGGGCTCGGCTGCCGGGGACCGTTACTACGACGAGGGCTCGGCTGCCGGGGACCGTTATTACGACGAGGGCTCGGCTGCCGGGGACCATTACTACGACGAGGGCTCGGCTGCCGGGGACCGTTACTACGACGAGGGCTCGGCTGCCGGGGACCATTACTACGACGAGGGCTCGGCCGCCGGGGAAACAATTGTCGACGAGGGCTCGGCTGCCGGGGACCATTACTATGACGAGGGCTCGGCTGCCGGGGACCATTACTACGACGAGGGCTTGGCTGCCGGGGACCGTTACTACGACGAGGGCTTGGCTGCCGGGGACCGTTACTACGACGAGGGCTCGGCTGCCGGGGACCATTACTACGACGAGGGCTCGGCTGCCGGGTAAACAATTGTCGACGAGGGCTCGGCTGCCGGGGACCATTACTACGGCGAGGGCTAGGCTGCCAGGGACCATTACTACGACGAGGGCTCGGCTGCCGGGGACCGTTACTACGATGAGGGCTCGGCTGCCGGGGACCGTTATTACGACGAGGGCTCGGCTGCCGGGGATCATTACTACGACGAGGGCTCGGCTGCCGGGGAAACAATTGTCGACGAGGGCTCGGCTGCCGGGGACCATTACTACGACGAGGGCTCGGCTGCCGGGGAAAAAATTGTCGACGAGGGCTCGGCTGCCGGGGACCATTACTACGACGAGGGCTCGGCTGCCGGGGACCGTTACTACGACGAGGGCTCGGCTGCCGGGGACCGTTACTACGACGAGGGCTCGGCTGCCGGGGACCGTTACTACGACGAGGGCTCGGCTGCCGGGGACCGTTACTATGACGAGGGCTCGGCTGCCGGGGACCATTACTACGACGAGGGCTCGTCTGCCGGGGACCGTTACTACGACGAGGGCTCGGCTGCCGGAGACCATTACTACGACGAGGGCTCGGCTGCCGGGGAAACAATTGTCGACGAGGGCTCGGCTGCCGGGGACCATTACTACGACGAGGGCTTGGCTGCCGGGGACCATTACTACGACGAGGGCTCGGCTGCCGGGGGACCGTTACTACGACGAGGGCTCGGCTGCCGGGGACCATTACTACGACGAGGGCTCGGCTGCCGGGGAAACAATTGTCAACGAGGGCTCGGCTGCCGGGGACCATTACTACGACGAGGGCTCGGCTGCCGGGGACCATTACTACGACGAGGGCTTGGCTGCCGGGGACCGTTACTACGACGAGGGCTCGGCTGCCGGGGACCGTTACTACGACGAGGGCTTGGCAGCCGGGGACCATTACTACGACGAGGGCTCGGCTGCCGGGGACCGTTACTACGACGAGGGCTCGGCTGCCGGGGACCGTTACTACGACGAGGGCTCGGCTGCCGGGGACCATTACTACGACGAGGGCTCGGCTGCCGGGGAAACAATTGTCAACGAGGGCTCGGCTGCCGGGGACCATTACTACGACGAGGGCTCGGCTGCCGGGGAAAAAATTGTCGACGAGGGCTCGGCTGCCGGGGACCATTACTACGACGAGGGCTCGGCTGCCGGGGACCGTTACTACGACGAGGGCTCGGCTGCCGGGGACCATTACTACGACGAGGGCTCGGCTGCCGGGGACCGTTACTACGACGAGGGCTCGTCTGCCGGGGACCGTTACTACGACGAGGGCTCGGCTGCCGGGGACCATTACTACGACGAGGGCTCGTCTGCCGGGGACCGTTACTACGACGAGGGCTCGGCTGCCGGGGACCATTACTACGACGAGGGCTCGGCTGCCGGGGAAACAATTGTCGACGAGGGCTCGGCTGCCGGGGACCATTACTACGACGAGGGCTTGGCTGCCGGGGACCATTACTACGACGAGGGCTCGGCTGCCGGGGACCGTTACTACGACGAGGGCTCGGCTGCCGGGGACCATTACTACGTCGAGGGCTCGGCTGCCGGGGACCATTACTACGACGAGGGCTCGGCTGCCGGGGACCGTTACTACGACTAGGGCTCGTCTGCCGGGGACCGTTACTACGACGAGGGCTCGGCTGCCGGGGACCATTACTACGACGAGGGCTCGGCTGCCGGGGGAAACAATTGTCGACGAGGGCTCGGCTGCCGGGGACCATTACTACGACGAGGGCTCGGCTGCCGGGGACCGTTACTACGACGAGGGCTCGGCTGCCGGGGACCGTTACTACGACGAGGGCTCGGCTGCCGGGGACCATTACTACGACGAGGGCTCGGCTGCCGGGGAAACAATTGTCGACGAGGGCTCGGCTGCCGGGGACCATTACTACGACGAGGGCTCGGCTGCCGGGGAAAAAATTGTCGACGAGGGCTCGGCTGCCGGGGACCATTACTACGACGAGGGCTCGGCTGCCGGGGACCGTTACTACGACGAGGGCTCGGCTGCCGGGGACCGTTACTACGACGAGGGCTCGGCTGCCGGGGACCGTTACTACGACGAGGGCTCGGCTGCTGGGGACCGTTACTACGACGAGGGCTCGGCTGCCGGGGACCGTTACTACGACGAGGGCTCGGCTGCCGGGGACCGTTACTACGACGAGGGCTCGGCTGCCGGGGACCGTTACTACGACGAGGGCTCGGCTGCCGGGGACCATTACTACGACGAGGGCTCGGCTGCCGGGGAAACAATTGTCGACGAGGGCTCGGCTGCCGGGGACCATTACTACGACGAGGGCTTGGCTGCCGGGGACCATTACTACGACGAGGGCTCGGCTGCCGGGGACCGTTACTACGACGAGGGCTCGGCTGCCGGGGACCATTACTACGACGAGGGCTCGGCTGCCGGGGAAACAATTGTCAACGAGGGCTCGGCTGCCGGGGACCATTACTACGACGAGGGCTCGGCTGCCGGGGACCATTACTACGACGAGGGCTCGGCTGCCGGGGACCGTTACTACGACGAGGGCTCGTCTGCCGGGGGACCGTTACTACGACGAGGGCTTGGCTGCCGGGGACCATTACTACGACGAGGGCTCGGCTGCCGGGGACCGTTACTACGACGAGGGCTCGGCTGCCGGGGACCGTTACTACGACGAGGGCTCGGCTGCCGGGGACCATTACTACGACGAGGGCTCGGCTGCTGGGGACCATTACTACGACGAGGGCTCGGCTGCCGAGGAAACAATTGTCGACGAGGGCTCGGCTGCCGGGGACCATTACTACGACGAGGGCTCGGCTGCCGGGGAAAAAATTGTCGACAAGGGCTCGGCTGCCGGGGACCATTACTACGACGAGGGCTCGGCTGCCGGGGACCGTTACTACGACGAGGGCTCGGCTGCCGGGGACCGTTACTACGACGAGGGCTCGCCTGCCGGGGACCGTTACTACGACGAGGGTTCGGCTGCCGGGGACCGTTACTACGACGAGGGCTTGGCTGCCGGGGACCATTACTACGACGAGGGCTCGGCTGCCGGGGACCGTTACTACGACGAGGGCTCGGCTGCCGGGGACCGTTACTACGACGAGGGCTCGGCTGCCGGGGACCATTACTACGACGAGGGCTCGGCTGCCGGGGACCATTACTACGACGAGGGCTCGGCTGCCGGGGAAAAAATTGTCGACGAGGGCTCGGCTGCCGGGGACCATTACTACGACGAGGGCTCGGCTGCCGGGGAAAAAATTGTCGATGAGGGCTCGGCTGCCGGGGACCATTACTACGACGAGGGCTCGGCTGCCGGGGACCGTTACTACGACGAGGGCTCGGCTGCCGGGGACCGTTACTACGACGAGGGCTCGGCTGCCGGGGACCATTACTACGACGAGGGCTCGGCTGCCGGGGACCGTTACTACGACGAGGGCTCGTCTGCCGGGGACCGTTACTACGACGAGGGCTCGGCTGCCGGGGACCCTTACTACGACGAGGGCTCGTCTGCCGGGGACCGTTACTACGACGAGGGCTCGGCTGCCGGGGACCATTACTACGACGAGGGCTCGGCTGCCGGTGAAACAATTGTCGACGAGGGCTCGGCTGCCGGGGACCATTACTACGACGAGGGCTTGGCTGCCGGGGACCATTACTACGACGAGGGCTCGGCTGCCGGGGACCGTTACTACGACGAGGGCTCGGCTGCCGGGGACCATTACTACGACGAGGGCTCGGCTGCCGGGGAAACAATTGTCAACGAGGGCTCGGCTGCCGGGGACCATTACTACGTCGAGGGCTCGGCTGCCGGGGACCATTACTACGACGAGGGCTCGGCTGCCGGGGACCGTTACTACGACTAGGGCTCGTCTGCCGGGGACCGTTACTACGACGAGGGCTCGGCTGCCGGGGACCATTACTACGACGAGGGCTCGGCTGCCGGGGAAACAATTGTCGACGAGGGCTCGGATGCCGGGGACCATTACTACGACGAGGGCTCGGCTGCCGGGGAAAAAATTGTCGACGAGGGCTCGGCTGCCGGGGACCATTACTACGACGAGGGCTCGGCTGCCGGGGACCGTTACTACGACGAGGGCTCGTCTGCCGGGGACCGTTACTACGACGAGGGCTCGGCTGCCGGGGACCATTACTACGACGAGGGCTCGGCTGCCGGGGAAACAATTGTCGACGAGGGCTCGGCTGCCGGGGACCATTACTACGACGAGGGCTCGGCTGCCGGGGAAAAAATTGTCGACGAGGGCTCGGCTGCCGGGGACCATTACTACGACGAGGGCTCGGCTGACAGGGACCGTTACTACGACGAGGGCTCGGCTGCCGGGGACCATTACTACGACGAGGGCTCGGCTGCCGGGGACCGTTACTACGACGAGGGCTCGGCTGCCGGGGACCGTTATTACGACGAGGGCTCGGCTGCCGGGGACCATTACTACGACGAGGGCTCGGCTGCCGGGGACCGTTACTACGACGAGGGCTCGGCTGCCGGGGACCATTACTACGACGAGGGCTCGGCCGCCGGGGAAACAATTGTCGACGAGGGCTCGGCTGCCGGGGACCATTACTATGACGAGGGCTCGGCTGCCGGGGACCATTACTACGACGAGGGCTTGGCTGCCGGGGACCGTTACTACGACGAGGGCTTGGCTGCCGGGGACCGTTACTACGACGAGGGCTCGGCTGCCGGGGACCATTACTACGACGAGGGCTCGGCTGCCGGGTAAACAATTGTCGACGAGGGCTCGGCTGCCGGGGACCATTACTACGGCGAGGGCTCGGCTGCCAGGGACCATTACTACGACGAGGGCTCGGCTGCCGGGGACCGTTACTACGATGAGGGCTCGGCTGCCGGGGACCGTTATTACGACGAGGGCTCGGCTGCCGGGGATCATTACTACGACGAGGGCTCGGCTGCCGGGGAAACAATTGTCGACGAGGGCTCGGCTGCCGGGGACCATTACTACGACGAGGGCTCTGCTGCCGGGGAAAAAATTGTCGACGAGGGCTCGGCTGCCGGGGACCATTACTACGACGAGGGCTCGGCTGCCGGGGACCGTTACTACGACGAGGGCTCGGCTGCCGGGGACCGTTACTACGACGAGGGCTCGGCTGCCGGGGACCGTTACTACGACGAGGGCTCGGCTGCCGGGGACCGTTACTATGACGAGGGCTCGGCTGCCGGGGACCATTACTACGACGAGGGCTCGGCTGCCGGGGACCGTTACTACGACGAGGGCTCGGCTGCCGGGGACCATTACTACGACGAGGGCTCGGCTGCCGGGGAAACAATTGTCGACGAGGGCTCGGCTGCCGGGGACCATTACTACGACGAGGGCTTGGCTGCCGGGGACCATTACTACGACGAGGGCTCGGCTGCCGGGGACCGTTACTACGACGAGGGCTCGGCTGCCGGGGACCATTACTACGACGAGGGCTCGGCTGCCGGGGAAACAATTGTCAACGAGGGCTCGGCTGCCGGGGGACCATTACTACGACGAGGGCTCGGCTGCCGGGGACCATTACTACGACGAGGGCTTGGCTGCCGGGGACCGTTACTACGACGAGGGCTCGGCTGCCGGGGACCGTTACTACGACGAGGGCTTGGCTGCCGGGGACCATTACTACGACGAGGGCTCGGCTGCCGGGGACCGTTACTACGACGAGGGCTCGGCTGCCGGGGACCGTTACTATGACGAGGGCTCGGCTGCCGGGGACCATTACTACGACGAGGGCTCGGCTGCCGGGGACCGTTACTACGACGAGGGCTCGGCTGCCGGGGACCATTACTACGACGAGGGCTCGGCTGCCGGGGAAACAATTGTCGACGAGGGCTCGGCTGCCGGGGACCATTACTACGACGAGGGCTCGGCTGCCGGGGACCATTACTACGACGAGGGCTTGGCTGCCGGGGACCGTTACTACGACGAGGGCTCGGCTGCCGGGGACCGTTACTACGACGAGGGCTTGGCTGCCGGGGACCGTTACTACGACGAGGGCTCGGCTGCCGGGGACCGTTACTACGACGAGGGCTCGGCTGCCGGGGACCGTTACTACGACGAGGGCTCGGCTGCCGGGGACCGTTACTACGACGAGGGCTCGGCTGCCGGGGACCGTTACTACGACGAGGGCTCGGCTGCCGGGGACCATTACTACGACGAGGGCTCGGCTGCCGGGGAAACAATTGTCGACGAGGGCTCGGCTGCCGGGGACCATTACTACGACGAGGGCTCGGCTGCCGGGGAAAAAATTGTCGACGAGGGCTCGGCTGCCGGGGACCATTACTACGACGAGGGCTCGGCTGCCGGGGACCGTTACTACGACGAGGGCTCGGCTGCCGGGGACCGTTACTACGACGAGGGCTCGGCTGCCGGGGACCATTACTACGACGAGGGCTCGGCTGCCGGGGACCGTTACTACGACGAGGGCTCGGCTGCCGGGGACCGTTACTACGACGAGGGCTCGTCTGCCGGGGAAACAATTGTCGACGAGGGCTCGGCTGCCGGGGACCATTACTACGACGAGGGCTCGTCTGCCGGGGACCGTTACTACGACGAGGGCTCGGCTGCCGGGGACCATTACTACGACGAGGGCTCGGCTGCCGGGGAAACAATTGTCGACGAGGGCTCGGCTGCCGGGGACCATTACTACGACGAGGGCTTGGCTGCCGGGGACCATTACTACGACGAGGGCTCGGCTGCCGGGGACCGTTACTACGACGAGGGCTCGGCTGCCGGGGACCATTACTACGTCGAGGGCTCGGCTGCCGGGGACCATTACTACGACGAGGGCTCGGCTGCCGGGGACCATTACTACGACGAGGGCTCGGCTGCCGGGGAAACAATTGTCGACGAGGGCTCGGATGCCGGGGACCATTACTACGACGAGGGCTCGGCTGCCGGGGAAAAAATTGTCGACGAGGGCTCGGCTGCCGGGGACCATTACTACGACGAGGGCTCGGCTGCCGGGACCGTTACTACGACGAGGGCTCGGCTGCCGGGGACCGTTACTACGACGAGGGCTCGGCTGCCGGGGACCATTACTACGACGAGGGCTCGGCTGCCGGGGAAACAATTGTCGACGAGGGCTCGGCTGCCGGGGACCATTACTACGACGAGGGCTCGGGTGCCGGGGAAAAAATTGTCGACGAGGGCTCGGCTGCCGGGGACCATTACTACGACGAGGGCTCGGCTGCCAGGGACCGTTACTACGACGAGGGCTCGGCTGCCGGGGACCGTTACTACGACGAGGGCTCGGCTGCCGGGGACCGTTACTACGACGAGGGCTCGGCTGCCGGGGACCGTTATTACGACGAGGGCTCGGCTGCCGGGGACCATTACTACGACGAGGGCTCGGCTGCCGGGGACCGTTACTACGACGAGGGCTCGGCTGCCGGGGACCATTACTACGACGAGGGCTCGGCCGCCGGGGGAAACAATTGTCGACGAGGGCTCGGCTGCCGGGGACCATTACTATGACGAGGGCTCGGCTGCCGGGGACCATTACTACGACGAGGGCTTGGCTGCCGGGGACCGTTACTACGACGAGGGCTCGGCTGCCGGGGGACCGTTACTACGACGAGGGCTCGGCTGCCGGGGACCATTACTACGACGAGGGCTCGGCTGCCGGGTAAACAATTGTCGACGAGGGCTCGGCTGCCGGGGACCATTACTACGGCGAGGGCTCGGCTGCCAGGGACCATTACTACGACGAGGGCTCGGCTGCCGGGGGACCGTTACTACGATGAGGGCTCGGCTGCCGGGGACCGTTATTACGACGAGGGCTCGGCTGCCGGGGACCGTTACTACGACGAGGGCTCGGCTGCCGGGGAAAAAATTGTCGACGAGGGCTCGGCTGCCGGGGACCATTACTACGACGAGGGCTCGGCTGCCGGGGAAAAAATTGTCGACGAGGGCTCGGCTGCCGGGGACCGTTACTACGACGAGGGCTCGGCTGCGGGGACCGTTACTACGACGAGGGCTCGGCTGCCGGGGACTGTTACTACGACGAGGGCTCGGCTGCCGGGGACCGTTACTACGACGAGGGCTCGGCTGCCGGGGACCGTTACTACGACGAGGGCTTGGCTGCCGGGGACCATTACTACGACGAGGGCTCGGCTGCCGGGGACCGTTACTACGACGAGGGCTCGGCTGCCGGGGACCGTTACTACGACGAGGGCTCGGCTGCCGGGGACCATTACTACGACGAGGGCTCGGCTGCCGGGGACCATTACTACGACGAGGGCTCGGCTGCCGGGGAAACAATTGTCGACGAGGGCTCGGCTGCCGGGGACCATTACTACGACGAGGGCTCGGCTGCCGGGGAAAAAATTGTCGACGAGGGCTCGGCTGCCGGGGACCATTACTACGACGAGGGCTCGGCTGCCGGGGACCGTTACTACGACGAGGGCTCGGCTGCCGGGGACCGTTACTACGACGAGGGCTCGGCTGCCGGGGACCATTACTACGACGAGGGCTCGGCTGCCGGGGACCGTTACTACGACGAGGGCTCGGCTGCCGGGGACCGTTACTACGACGAGGGCTCGGCTGCCGGGGACCATTACTACGACGAGGGCTCGTCTGCCGGGGACCGTTACTACGACGAGGGCTCGGCTGCCGGGGACCATTACTACGACGAGGGCTCGGCTGCCGGGGAAACAATTGTCGACGAGGGCTCGGCTGCCGGGGACCATTACTACGACGAGGGCTTGGCTGCCGGGGACCATTACTACGACGAGGGCTCGGCTGCCGGGGACCGTTACTACGACGAGGGCTCGGCTGCCGGGGACCATTACTACGACGAGGGCTCGGCTGCCGGGGAAACAATTGTCAACGAGGGCTCGGCTGCCGGGGACCATTACTACGTCGAGGGCTCGGCTGCCGGGGACCATTACTACGACGAGGGCTCGGCTGCCGGGGACCGTTACTACGACTAGGGCTCGTCTGCCGGGGACCGTTACTACGACGAGGGCTCGGCTGCCGGGGACCATTACTACGACGAGGGCTCGGCTGCCGGGGGAAACAATTGTCGACGAGGGCTCGGATGCCGGGGACCATTACTACGACGAGGGCTCGGCTGCCGGGGAAAAAATTGTCGACGAGGGCTCGGCTGCCGGGGACCATTACTACGACGAGGGCTCGGCTGCCGGGGAAACAATTGTCGACGAGGGCTCGGCTGCCGGGGACCATTACTACGACGAGGGCTCGGCTGCCGGGGAAAAAATTGTCGACGAGGGCTCGGCTGCCGGGGACCATTACTACGACGAGGGCTCGGCTGCCAGGGACCGTTACTACGACGAGGGCTCGGCTGCCGGGGGACCGTTACTACGACGAGGGCTCGGCTGCCGGGGACCGTTATTACGACGAGGGCTCGGCTGCCGGGGACCATTACTACGACGAGGGCTCGTCTGCCGGGGACCGTTACTACGACGAGGGCTCGGCTGCCGGGGACCGTTACTACGACAAGGGCTCGTCTGCCGGGGAAACAATTGTCGACGAGGGCTCGGCTGCCGGGGACCATTACTATGACGAGGGCTCGGCTGCCGGGGACCATTACTACGACGAGGGCTTGGCTGCCGGGGACCGTTACTACGACGAGGGCTCGGCTGCCGGGGACCGTTACTACGACAAGAGCTCGGCTGCCGGGGACCATTACTACGACGAGGGCTCGGCTGCCGGGTAAACAATTGTCGACGAGGGCTCGGCTGCCGGGGACCATTACTACGATGAGGGCTCGGCTGCCGGGGACCATTACTACGACGAGGGCTCGGCTGCCGGGACCGTTACTACGACGAGGGCTCGGCTGCCGGGGACCATTACTACGACGAGGGCTCGGCTGCCGGGGACCATTACTACGACGAGGGCTCGTCTGCCGGGGACCGTTACTACGACGAGGGCTTGGCTGCCGGGGACCATTACTACGACGAGGGCTCGGCTGCCGGGGACCGTTACTACGACAAGGGCTCGGCTGCCGGGGACCATTACTACGACGAGGGCTCGGCTGCCGGGGAAAAAATTGTCGACGAGGGCTCGACTGCCGGGGACCATTACTACGACGAGGGCTCGGCTGCCGGGGAAACAATTGTCGACGAGGGCTCGGCTGCCGGGGACCATTACTACGACGAGGGCTCGGGTGCCGGGGAAAAAATTGTCGACGAGGGCTCGGCTGCCGGGGACCATTACTACGACGAGGGCTCGGCTGCCAGGGACCGTTACTACGACGAGGGCTCGGCTGCCGGGGACCGTTACTACGACGAAAGCTCGGCTGCCGGGGACCGTTACTACGACGAGGGCTCGGCTGCCGGGGACCGTTATTACGACGAGGGCTCGGCTGCCGGGGACCATTACTACGACGAGGGCTCGGCTGCCGGGGACCGTTACTACGACGAGGGCTCGGCTGCCGGGGACCATTACTACGACGAGGGCTCGGCCGCCGGGGAAACAATTGTCGACGAGGGCTCGGCTGCCGGGGACCATTACTATGACGAGGGCTCGGCTGCCGGGGACCATTACTACGACGAGGCTTGGCTGCCGGGGACCGTTACTACGACGAGGGCTCGGCTGCCTGGGACCGTTACTACGACGAGGGCTCGGCTGCCGGGGACCATTACTACGACGAGGGCTCGGCTGCCGGGTAAACAATTGTCGACGAGGGCTCGGCTGCCGGGGACCATTACTACGGCGAGGGCTCGGCTGCCAGGGACCATTACTACGACGAGGGCTCGGCTGCCGGGGACCGTTACTACGATGAGGGCTCGGCTGCCGGGGACCGTTATTACGACGAGGGCTCGGCTGCCGGGGACCATTACTACGACGAGGGCTCGGCTGCCGGGGAAAAAATTGTCGACGAGGGCTCGGCTGCCGGGGACCATTACTACGACGAGGGCTCGGCTGCCGGGGAAAAAATTGTCGACGAGGGCTCGGCTGCCGGGGACCATTACTACGACGAGGGCTCGGCTGCCGGGGACCGTTACTACGACGAGGGCTCGGCTGGCCCCGGGGACCGTTACTACGACGAGGGCTCGGCTGCCGGGGACCGTTACTACGACGAGGGCTCGGCTGCCGGGGACCGTTACTACGACGAGGGCTTGGCTGCCGGGGACCATTACTACGACGAGGGGCTCGGCTGCCGGGGACCGTTACTACGACGAGGGCTAGGCTGCCGGGGACCGTTACTACGACGAGGGCTCGGCTGCCGGGGACCATTACTACGACGAGGGCTCGGCTGCCGGGGACCATTACTACGACGAGGGCTCGGCTGCCGGGGAAAAAATTGTCGACGAGGGCTCGGCTGCCGGGGACCGTTACTACGACGAGGGCTCGGCTGCCGGGGAAAAAATTGTCGACGAGGGCTCGGCTGCCGGGGACCATTACTACGACGAGGGCTCGGCTGTCGGGGACCGTTACTACGACGAGGGCTTGGCTGCCGGGGACCGTTACTACGACGAGGGCTCGGCTGCCGGGGACCATTACTACGACGAGGGCTCGGCTGCCGGGGACCGTTACTACGACGAGGGCTCGTCTGCCGGGGACCGTTACTACGACGAGGGCTCGGCTGCCGGGGACCATTACTACGACGAGGGCTCGTCTGCCGGGGACCGTTACTACGACGAGGGCTCGGCTGCCGGGGACCATTACTACGACGAGGGCTCGGCTGCCGGGGAAACAATTGTCGACGAGGGCTCGGCTGCCGGGGACCATTACTACGACGAGGGCTTGGCTGCCGGGGACCATTACTACGACGAGGGCTCGGCTGCCGGGGACCGTTACTACGACGAGGGCTCGTCTGCCGGGGAAACAATTGTCAACGAGGGCTCGGCTGCCGGGGACCATTACTACGTCGAGGGCTCGGCTGCCGGGGACCATTACTACGACGAGGGCTCGGCTGCCGGGGACCGTTACTACGACTAGGGCTCGTCTGCCGGGGACCGTTACTACGACGAGGGCTCGGCTGCGGGGACCATTACTACGACGAGGGCTCGGCTGCCGGGGAAACAATTGTCGACGAGGGCTCGGATGCCGGGGACCATTACTACGACGAGGGCTCGGCTGCCGGGGAAAAAATTGTCGACGAGGGCTCGGCTGCCGGGGACCATTACTACGACGAGGGCTCGGCTGCCGGGGGACCGTTACTACGACGAGGGCTCGTCTGCCGGGGACCGTTACTACGACGAGGGCTCGGCTGCCGGGGACCATTACTACGACGAGGGCTCGGCTGCCGGGGAAACAATGTCGACGAGGGCTCGGATGCCGGGGACCATTACTACGACGAGGGCTCGGCTGCCGGGGAAAAAATTGTCGACGAGGGCTCGGCTGCCGGGGACCATTACTACGACGAGGGCTCGGCTGCCGGGGACCGTTACTACGACGAGGGCTCGGCTGCCGGGGACCGTTACTACGACGAGGGCTCGGCTGCCGGGGACCATTACTACGACGAGGGCTCGGCTGCCGGGGAAACAATTGTTGACGAGGGCTCGGCTGCCGGGGACCATTACTACGACGAGGGCTCGGCTGCCGGGGAAAAAATTGTCGACGAGGGCTCGGCTGCCGGGGACCATTACTACGACGAGGGCTCGGCTGACAGGGACCGTTACTACGACGAGGGCTCGGCTGCCGGGGACCATTACTACGACGAGGGCTCGGCTGCCGGGGACCGTTACTACGACGAGGGCTCGGCTGCCGGGGACCGTTATTACGACGAGGGCTCGGCTGCCGGGGACCATTACTACGACGAGGGCTCGGCTGCCGGGGACCGTTACTACGACGAGGGCTCGGCTGCCGGGGACCATTACTACGACGAGGGCTCGGCCGCCGGGGAAACAATTGTCGACGAGGGCTCGGCTGCCGGGGACCATTACTATGACGAGGGCTCGGCTGCCGGGGACCATTACTACGACGAGGGCTTGGCTGCCGGGGACCGTTACTACGACGAGGGCTTGGCTGCCGGGGACCGTTACTACGACGAGGGCTCGGCTGCCGGGGACCATTACTACGACGAGGGCTCGGCTGCCGGGTAAACAATTGTCGACGAGGGCTCGGCTGCCGGGGACCATTACTACGGCGAGGGCTAGGCTGCCAGGGACCATTACTACGACGAGGGCTCGGCTGCCGGGGACCGTTACTACGATGAGGGCTCGGCTGCCGGGGACCGTTATTACGACGAGGGCTCGGCTGCCGGGGATCATTACTACGACGAGGGCTCGGCTGTCGGGGGAAACAATTGTCGACGAGGGCTCGGCTGCCGGGGACCATTACTACGACGAGGGCTCGGCTGCCGGGGAAAAAATTGTCGACGAGGGCTCGGCTGCCGGGGACCATTACTACGACGAGGGCTCGGCTGCCGGGGACCGTTACTACGACGAGGGCTCGGCTGCCGGGGACCGTTACTACGACGAGGGCTCGGCTGCCGGGGACCGTTACTACGACGAGGGCTCGGCTGCCGGGGACCGTTACTATGACGAGGGCTCGGCTGCCGGGGACCATTACTACGACGAGGGCTCGTCTGCCGGGGACCGTTACTACGACGAGGGCTCGGCTGCCGGGGACCATTACTACGACGAGGGCTCGGCTGCCGGGGAAACAATTGTCGACGAGGGCTCGGCTGCCGGGGACCATTACTACGACGAGGGCTTGGCTGCCGGGGACCATTACTACGACGAGGGCTCGGCTGCCGGGGACCGTTACTACGACGAGGGCTCGGCTGCCGGGGACCATTACTACGACGAGGGCTCGGCTGCCGGGGAAACAATTGTCAACGAGGGCTCGGCTGCCGGGGACCATTACTACGACGAGGGCTCGGCTGCCGGGGACCATTACTACGACGAGGGCTTGGCTGCCGGGACCGTTACTACGACGAGGGCTCGGCTGCCGGGGACCGTTACTACGACGAGGGCTTGGCTGCCGGGGACCATTACTACGACGAGGGCTCGGCTGCCGGGGACCGTTACTACGACGAGGGCTCGGCTGCCGGGGACCGTTACTACGACGAGGGCTCGGCTGCCGGGGACCATTACTACGACGAGGGCTCGGCTGCCGGGGAAACAATTGTCAACGAGGGCTCGGCTGCCGGGGACCATTACTACGACGAGGGCTCGGCTGCCGGGGAAAAAATTGTCGACGAGGGCTCGGCTGCCGGGGACCATTACTACGACGAGGGCTCGGCTGCCGGGGACCGTTACTACGACGAGGGCTCGGCTGCCGGGGACCATTACTACGACGAGGGCTCGGCTGCCGGGGACCGTTACTACGACGAGGGCTCGTCTGCCGGGGACCGTTACTACGACGAGGGCTCGGCTGCCGGGGACCATTACTACGACGAGGGCTCGTCTGCCGGGGACCGTTACTACGACGAGGGCTCGGCTGCCGGGGACCATTACTACGACGAGGGCTCGGCTGCCGGGGAAACAATTGTCGACGAGGGCTCGGCTGCCGGGGACCATTACTACGACGAGGGCTTGGCTGCCGGGGACCATTACTACGACGAGGGCTCGGCTGCCGGGGACCGTTACTACGACGAGGGCTCGGCTGCCGGGGACCATTACTACGTCGAGGGCTCGGCTGCCGGGGACCATTACTACGACGAGGGCTCGGCTGCCGGGGACCGTTACTACGACTAGGGCTCGTCTGCCGGGGACCGTTACTACGACGAGGGCTCGGCTGCCGGGGACCATTACTACGACGAGGGCTCGGCTGCCGGGGAAACAATTGTCGACGAGGGCTCGGCTGCCGGGGACCATTACTACGACGAGGGCTCGGCTGCCGGGGACCGTTACTACGACGAGGGCTCGGCTGCCGGGGACCGTTACTACGACGAGGGCTCGGCTGCCGGGGACCATTACTACGACGAGGGCTCGG